>NC_052150.1:229417559-229444066 GCF_902713615.1 Scyliorhinus canicula | reverse complement strand
GGAACCCGTTCAGGTGGCCAGCTATTGGCAGGTTTCTTCAAAGCAAGAGGGACAGACAAAGGCACTGTCAGCAGAGCGTACAAAACTCACATTAATACAGATGTAGGTGGCACAAAGACCATTGCTCCCCTGATGTCTGTGGCTTGCAACCCCGTACACCCCACTGTACCTCCCCGCAAAACCCCCTCCCCCCTACCACCACCATCCGCCCACCCCCACCCTGACCCCAAGCGTCACACCCAATCAGACCAAGAGCAGAGTCCGAGTAACAATATCTCCCCCACCTTTGGCCGACCCATTCCATCACATTAGTGTAAGGAATGCCTGATGGCTGACAACGCATTGTTATCTCACCGAGCTGCAGTTCCAAGACCAAGATTGATAGAAAGTCAAGGACATTGAGTGAAACGGATCAAAAGGCAGGAAGCTGACCCTCTGGCAGTGCAGCACCCCCTCAGTGCTGACCCTCTGACAGTGTGGCACTCCCTCAGTACTGACCCTCTGGCAGTGCAGCACCCCCTCAGTGCTGACCCTCTGACAGTGCAGCACTCCCTCAGTACTGACCCTCTGACAGTGCAGCACTCCCTCAGTACTGACCCTCTGACAGTGCGGCACTCCCTCAGTACTGACCCTCTGACAGTGCGGCGGTCCCTCAGTACTGACCCTCTGACAGTGCAGCACTCCCTCAGTACTGACCCTCTGACAGTGCAGCACTCCCTCAGTACTGACCCTCTGACAGTGCAGCGCTCCCTCAGTACTGACCCTCTGACAGTGCAGCACTCACTCAGTACTGACCTTCTGACAGTGCAGCACTCCCTCAGTACTGACCCTCTGACAGTGCGGCACTCCCTCAGTACTGACCCTCTGACAGTGCAGCAATCCCTCAGTACTGACCCTCTGGCAGTGCGGCGCTCCCTCAGTACTGACCCTCTGACAGTGCAGCACTCCCTCAGTACTGACCCTCTGACAGTGCGGCACTCCCTCAGTACTGACCCTCTGACAGTGCAGCACTCCCTCAGTACTGACCCTCTGACAGTGCGGCGCTCCCTCAGTACTGACCCTCTGACAGTGCAGCACTCCCTCAGTACTGACCCTCTGACAGTGCGGCACTCCCTCAATACTGACCCTCTGACAGTGCGGCGCTCCCTCAGTACTGACCCTCTGACAGTGCAGCGGTCCCTCAGTACTGACCCTCTGACAGCGCGGCGCTCCTTCAGTACTATACTGATCCACCCTCCTGGATTATTGTCAAGTCCCTCTAGTGGGCGTTAAACATTTTGACAATTTGACTCAGAGGTGCAAATGCCCTCACTGACCAGTAGGTGGCTCGTATTGCACCAGCACCATCGTCCCACCACAGCCCTCCCCCCCCCCCCCCCCCCCCCCCCCCCCCGCCCCCTGAAAGAGTCTTCCCTCTTCGATCAAAACGTGGCTGTGATTTTGGAATACATTCCCTGGCGTGAATCATGTCAGGGCGATCAGGAACTCTGAGACCCTCTCCAGCTTTCCCGAGTTAGCTGAATTAATTCAAGAAGCATTATCGCATTTATCTCTGCCCCATGGGATATGAAGGGGTCAAATCTTTCGGGGGCCATGTGCAGTTTGCTCTTGCTCGCGGTGGGTAATGCCCAGTGAGCTCTTTGACCGCTGCACATGTGAGGGTCTCCAGTGAAGATTGGCTGGGGTTTGGTTTTGGAAATTCCTTCATGGTTAAATTGGCCAGTCCCCGAAAACAACATCACGAACACCGATTGTCTGGTCCTGAACGTGTTGCTGTTTGTGGGAGCTTGCTGTGCAAAACGGCTGCCGTGTTTCCAACGTTACAACAGTGACTACCCTTCAGGAGTCTTTACGATGTTCTTCGTGTCTGACCTGTGGTTCAGTGTTGTATTCTCATTAGCGGCCCTGGGTTCGAGTCCCCCCTCCAGGGTTTGGACCCACAAAAAACACCCAGGCTGACATTGCCATGCCGAACGGAGGGAGCCCCACACTGCCGGCCACCCTTTCAAATGAGGCAGTAAACCGAGGAGCCACCTGTGTCCTCAGGTAAATGTGAAAGATCACATGACACTATTCGAGAAATGAGAGTTATCCCCAGCGTCCTGGCCAATATTATCTCTCGATCACTATCACACAAAAAAATCTAGTTTCCTGGTCATTATCCAATTGGTCAATGTTGGCGGAATGCAGAGGTTTGTCTGTGACAATGAAAATAGCGGGCGGTGAACACTCCGACATAAATACATTTCCATCCTCTCTCTCGCCTGTCCCACCGTCTGCACGTGTAAAGACTTAATTACCGGCAAAGACTCTCATATAAAGTATCATCTTGCATCATTGGCTTTGTCTATATATGCTGAGTTTGTGTCACCTACCTCTTCATTCGCCTGGTGAAGGAGCTACGCTCTGAAAGCTCGTGGTTTCAAACAGACCTGTTGGACTTTAACCTGATGTTGTAAGACTTCTTACTGTGCTCACCTGTCATTGTCCTTCACTCCTAAAATCCTGATCTTTTCCTCACTTCCTCCATCCACCGCTTGCAACCACCGGGAGTGGGTCAGTTCCCTGTCAACCGTGTGTTTGTAGATACAGAAACAGCAGAACTGTGACGCCTGAGTGCTCGCCGGCACTTTCCACCGGACCGACATGGGGTTGGTGAGGGAGTTGGCTTTCAACAGGTCTCCTTGATTGGTCAGAACCAGCAGCACCTCCCGGGACAGGCAGTAATCCAAGTCCATCGCCTGCTGGCCCTTCTCCAGCAGGAGGGTGGTGATGATGTCTCCGGTATGCGGGGAGACCAGCCGCGCTGTTCCGTCAGCACAGGAGCAGGCTGCCCGCATAGGGAATAGGCTGGCTGGGCCAATGGTGCTCGCCTTGAGGACCATCACAGTGTAACCAACGGAGGTGTGCTGTTTGTACAGGTGTTTGATGGTCCACAGATCCAGTCTCTGGTTAGCGCAGGAGAATATACTATCCTCCCCGATCTTTGTCCCCAATCGAGTGATTGTTGTCCCCATGTGGATCTCGTCCACTTTGTCTGATAGTTCCAGGCTCCACACTCTGAGGGTCTCGTCCTCAGAGGCAGAGAGAAGATAAGGACCGTGGGGATAGATAACGAGGGCAGTGACAGGACCTGCAAAAACAGACAGGGTAAAGCGAGTTTTATTTGTGGCCGATTCCCGATCATTGTGACCAAAATAACCTGTATTTAAAAAACGCTTTTAACTTCCCAAGGTGCAGTGGGGCGACGCAGAGGTTACCACTGCTGCCTCACGCCGCCGAGGACCCGGGTGGAGTTTGCACATTCGCCCCGTGTCTGCGTGGGTCACACCCCCACAACCCAAAGATGTGCAGGTTAGGTGGATTGGTCACGCTAAATTGCCCCTTAATTGGAAAAAATATATAATTCGGTACTCTAAAAAAACTTTTTAAACTTCTTAATGTGCTTGACAGCAGAGCAATTATCAAACAAATCTGAGATGGAGTCAAATAAGGAGGTATGTGGACAGGTGGCCAAAACTCTGGCCAAATAGGTAGATTTGAATCAGTCTATTAAGAGGAGAAAGGATGGAGAGGAAATTCCAGAGTTTAGGGCCGATGATTACTGCCTCCGCTAATTTCAACCTCTTGTGCAACACCTTAATTGTCTTTGCTCCACCAATGGTGGCCATGTCTTCAGCTTTCAAGGCCCTAACCTCTGAAATTCCCCTTATTAAACATGTCCACTTCCCTCCCACCCCACTATCTCCTTTTGTGGCTCAGTGTGAGATCTTGTCTGGTTCCCCCCCGTGAAGCACCTGGACCATTTTGCTACGTTAAAGATTAGTATGAGCCATTGATGGCAAGGCCATCATTGGCAGAGCGATTATAATGATTGAAGCGTAGATAGCTCAAAGTTGTGTAGGGGTTGGAGGAGATTTGCTTCTTTATCCTTTCGTCTGAACTGGGCGTCACTAGCCGGGACAGTGTTCGTTGCCCATCCCTAATTACCCAACTGAGTGGCGGCTGGGTCATTTCAGAGACGCTCAGTTCAGACTCAACCACATTGCTGTGGGTGTGGGGTCACATGTAGGCCAGACCAGGTAAGGACGGCAGATTTCCCCTTCCCGAAAGGACAATAGCGAACCAGTTGGGGGTTTTACAACAATCGACAATGGTTTCCTCGTCACCGTTGCTGAGGCCCGCTTTTATATTTCAAATTCATTTGCTGAATTTAAATTCCACCAGCTGCCGTGATGGGATTTGAACCCGTGTCCCCATAGCCTGGGCCTTGTGATCTGCGAGTCCAGTGACATTACCGCCGTGCCACCATCTCCTCCAAACAGACTATCATTCCGACTTTCCTGACCAGCCTCCCAGCTCGCACCGTCCGTAACTTTCAACTCTTTCAAAATTCTGTAGCCCCAAACCTACGTCTCACCAAATCAAACCCTGTGTGCACTGACCTACCCCTGGTCATATATTACCACTCATTATTCTGTGTTAACCTACCTGCTGCATCTAACCCGTAAATCAGAGGCTGCAAAAGAATTACCATGCAGTGTTTTCCTATTGTCTTAGAACTTTTCGGTTTATTAGTTCTGGAACTGTTAAAGATGATGAAATGAAAATCGCTTATTGTCACGAGTAGGCTTCAATGAAGTTGCTGTGAAAAGCCCCTAGTCGCCACATTCCGGCGCCTGTTCGGGGAGGCTGGTATGGGAATTGAACCGTGCTGCTGGCCTGCCCTGGTCTGCTTTAAAAGCCAGCGATTTAGCCCAGTGTGCTAAAGCCAGCGATTTAGCCCAGTGGGGGGGGGGGGGGGGGGGGGGGGGGGGGGGCCTGGGGTAGGCGGCCTCTTGTCCGTGGCCAACACGTTAACCCATCGATGTGGTAATACAATCCACTCCCACCATCCATATTTTACAAATCTCAGGGATTCTCAATCCAGAACCACTCACCTCTGTGCCCGACAAACACCATTTGAAGATTCCAATTTTCATCCCATATTTTGATGTTTCCATCCCGCGAGGAAGTCGCCACACATCTCAGGTTTTCGACGAGGGTGATCCCCGTGATTTTCCTGGTCAAGGGTATGATGAAGAGAATTTGTCAATTGGAGGAATCTGGCTCCAGGTGCGTGCACACACTAAAAGGTAATCAGGTACCTGGCATGACAAGGACCCCTAGTCCGAGGCCCTGGAGCGTGTTTGTTCCATCAGCAAACACCCACCACTGATCCAATCGGCACTGGACCGGCCACGTTCAGGGATGACGGCCAGATGTCCAAAGGCCTTCTGAATGGTCAGCTGGCCCCTGGGTCATGACCTCCTGGGTGTCCAGAACTCCGCTACAAGGACATGGGCAGTTAGCTCAGGATGTTGGAGCCACCCAGGTCCCAGGTTTGATCGCCACACAGGCCAGCGATATTCCTCAGTCACAATTTTTAAAATAAATTTAGAGTACCCAATTCGTTAATTTCCCAATTAAGGGGCAATTTAGCATGGCCAATCCACCTACCTCTGCACATCTTTTTGGGTTGTGGGGGCTGAAACCCACACAAACACGGGGAGAATGTGCAAACTCCACACGGACAGTGACCCAGAGCCGGGATCGAACCTGGGACCTCAGCGCCGTGAGGCAGCAGTGCTAACCCACTGCGCCACTGTGCTGCCCTCAATTTTTAGCCATGGCATGGCGGCACGATGGTTAGCTCTGCTGCCTCCCAGAGCGCCAGGATCCCGGGTTCAATTCCGGCTTCGGGTGACAGTCTGTGCGGAGTCTGCACGTTCTCCCCGTGTCTGCGTGGGTTTCCTCCGGGAACTCCGGTTGTCTCCCACAGTCCAAAGATGTGCGGGTTAGGTGATGAATGAATTGCCCCTTAGTGTCCAAAAGGTTAAGGTGGGATTACGGGGATAGGGTTGGGGCATGGGCCTTGGTAAGGGGCTCTTTCCAAGGGTCGATGCAGCCTTGATGGACCAAAAGGCCTCCTGCTACACCATTGGGATTCTATGATTCTATGACACCTTCAAACGAGATATTGACACTGACAAATGGGAGACAGTGACTGACAGCCGTGACGTCTGGAAGCTAATTGTTTGGTGAGGTATTGGAAGAGGTGAGCAGAAACCAGAAGCTCAACTGGCCGAGCAGCGAGACCAGAGAAGACAGAGGCACCTTCTCAGCAAATACAGGGGGGGCTGCCATGCCAGAGTGGGACTCCTGACCCACGCCAGGGGCAGCTTTAACACAGAGTTCACCTCAATGCCCAAAATATGGTCATTGGAGATGGATGCCTGCCAAGAGGCTCAGTGACACAGCTTTTATTTCCATTTAGCAAAGCCAGCATTTATTGCCCCTCTCGAGTTGTCCATTGAGGAGCTGTTGGTGAGGTTCCTGCAGAGTTTGTGGTGAAGGTGCACCCAAATTGCAGCTTTAAGGAGCAGCCACAGAAGGAGGCCATTCAGCCCATCAAGTCTGCTCCACCATTCAAAGTCAAGCCCTTTTGTAATCTTAAAGACTTCTATCAGGTCATTCTTCAGACTTTGCTTTTTGAAAACAAAAGGCCCAGCCCGATCGATCGTCTCTGCGGGGTCGGTACTAACCTCAGTTGGTACCATCCCAGTAAATCTTTTCTACAATGAAGGGGTCTCTGCCCTAAAGACACTCGGTGATTTGGCCTCCACAACCTTCTGTGACCCAAGCTGGGAATCGAACCTGGATCCCTGGCGCTATGAAACAACACTGCTAACCGCTGTGTCACCCTGAAGGACATTAGTGAACCAGATGGGTTTTTGTGACAATCGACAATGGTTTCATGGTCATCAATAGGCTTTTAATCCCAGATATTGACTAAATTCAAATGTTAGCATCTGCCGTGGCAGGATTTGACCCATGGTCCCGAGAGCAATATTAACCTTGACGTCCGTATCACTAATCCAACCATTTTATATGTGCTCAAGTAACCATTCAATCAATATAATGCTACTATCATTACCTCCCCCTGAAGGAACAGAGCTAACAAGGTGTAGAGTTACGGAGGTGTAGAGTTACGGAGGTGTAGAGTTACGGAGGTGTAGAGTTACGGAGGTGTAGAGTTACGGAGGTGTAGAGTTACGGAGGTGTAGAGTTACGGAGGTCTAGAGTTACAGAGGTCTAGAGTTACGGAGGTGTAGAGTTACGGAGGTGTAGAGTTACGGAGGTGTAGAGTTACGGAGGTGTAGAGTTACGGAGGTGTAGAGGGACCTGAGGTGTAGAGTTACGGAGGTGTAGAGTTACGGAGGTGTAGAGTTACGGAGGTGTAGAGTTACGGAGGTGTAGAGTTACGGAGGTGTAGAGTTACGGAGGTGTAGAGTTACGGAGGCGTAAAGTTACGGAGGCATAGAGTTACGCAGGTGTGAGTTACGGAGGTGTAGAGTTACGGAGGTGTAGAGTTACGGAGGTGTAGAGTTACAGAGGTGGAGAGGTACGGAGGTGTAGAGTTACGGAGGTGTGAGTTACGGAGGTGTAGAGTTCGGAGGTGTAGAGTTACGGAGGTGTAGAGTTACGGAGGTGTAGAGTTACGGAGGTATAGAGTTACGGAGGTGTAGAGTTACGGAGGTGTAGAGTTACGGAGGTGTAGCGTTACAGAGGTGTAGAGTTACGGAGGTCTAGAGTTACGGAGGTCTAGAGTTACGGAGGTCTAGAGTTACGGAGGTCTAGAGTTACAGAGGTGTAGAGTTACAGAGGTGTAGAGTTACAGAGGTGTAGAGTTACAGAGGTGTAGAGTTACAGAGGTGTAGAGTTACAGAGGTGTAGATTTACGGAGGTGTAGAGTTACCGGAGGTGTAGGGTTACGGAGGTGTAGAGTTACGGAGGTATAGAGTTACGGAGGTATAGAGTTACGGAGGTGTAGAGTTACGGAGGTGTAGAGTTACGGAGGTGTAGAGTTACGGAGGTATAGAATTACGGAGGTCGAGAGTTACGGAGGTATAGAGTTACGGAGGTGTAGAGTTACGGAGGTGTAGAGTTACGGAGGTGTAGAGTTACGGAGGTGTAGAGGTACGGAGGTGTAGAGTTACGGAGGTGTAGAGTTACGAAGGTGTAGAGTTACGGAGGTCAAGAGTTACAGAGGTCTAGAGTTACGGAGGTCTAGAGTTACGGAGGTATAGAGTTACGGAGGTGTAGAGTTACGGAGGTGTAGAGTTACGGAGGTGTAGAGTTACGGAGGTGTAGAGTTACGGAGGTGTAGAGTTACGGAGGTGTAGAGGGCCCTGAGGTGTAGAGTTACGGAGGTGTAGAGTTACGGAGGTGTAGAGTTACGGAGGTGTAGCGTTACGGAGGTGTAGAGTTACGGAGGTGTAGAGTTACGGAGGTCTAGAGTTACGGAGGTCTAGAGTTACGGAGGTCTAGAGTTACGGAGGTCTAGAGTTACGGAGGTGTAGAGTTACGGAGGTGTAGAGTTACAGAGGTGTAGAGTTACAGAGGTGTAGAGTTACAGAGGTGTAGAGTTACCGGAGGTGTAGGGTTACGGAGGTGTAGAGTTACAGAGGTGTAGAGTTACGGAGGTATAGAGTTACGGAGGTGTAGAGTTCCAGAGGTGGAGAGTTACGGAGGTGTAGATTTACAGAGGTGGAGAGTTACGGAGGTATAGAGTTACGGATGTGTAGAGTTACGGAGGTGTAGAGTTACGGAGGTCTAGAGTTACGGAGGTGTAGAGTTACGGAGGTGTAGAGTTACGGAGGTGTAGAGTTACGGAGGTGTAGAGTTACGGAGGTGTGAGTTACGGAGGTGTAGAGTTACAGAGGTGGAGAGTTACGGAGGTGGAGAGTTACGGAGGTGGAGAGTTACGGAGTTGTAGAGTTACGGAGGTGTAGGGTTACCTGTTGTGCAGGTCCTTCTCATATGAAAGTAGGGTGGCCTTTACCAGGTCGATTACAGCGACGCCCTTCCCGCATACTGCATAGCAGCGCTGGGTTCGGGACAATGCCAATGACCTGACCGGGGCTCTCTCCAGTGCCAGTTCTGTGAAGATATCCAGCTGGGTTAACCCTTTGGTGACGGTGCTGGTGCACATCAGCTCCCGACATCCAAAGTAGAAGCGCCAGGTGCAGACATTGCCAACCCCAGCCGTGACGATCTCATTCAGATCCTCGTTATACAGGCAGCAGGTGATGGACTGTTTGGACCAGTTTTTGGAGATGGTTTGAAAGTCGTGACTCAGCACCTTAAGCTGAGGGCAGAAGCTCCAGGCCACGTACTGGTTGATCTGTTGAGCGTACACCAATCCTTGTATAGGCTCCTGCAGAGTCAATTCCTGCTTCTTCCGCCCGTCAGGGTGATAGATACAGATGGCAATTTCGGATGTCATGCAGATAGTTTCCTGAGTGGTAATGTTGTACAAGACGTAGTGAATGGCCTTCTTGAACATCATGCGTTGCACATGTTCGATTCCATGTTCCAGGTGCAGTGGCTTCCAATCATGTCTCCTTATCTGCAGGTTTCAAGACAAACGGAAGGCAGAGAACCACAGAATTATACAATAATTGCTTACATTTTATTTATAGTTCAGAAAAAGGGCCATTCTGCCCATCTGATCTATGCTGATGTTCATTCTCCACATAATTCACCCCCAATTTATATTCCTTTATCGATCCTGTTCTTAACCAGATTCCCCTTCAATGTCTCGATACGGTTCACCTCTCCCACCCCACTGTGGGAGCGAGTTCCACATTCTCACTACCCTCCGAGGAAAGGAGCATCTCCTGAATTTGCCGCGGGATTTGTTGATTGGACTGATTTTGCGGATCCTCATTCTGCCGTCAGGCACAATTGAAAACATCTGCTCAAAGTCAAACCCTTTCGTAATCTGAAAGACTTCTTCTATCGAGTCATCTTTTAGACTTTGCCCAGCCTGTTCAATCGTCCCTGCTGGGTCGGTGCCACCTCAGTTGGTACCATGTCAGTAAATCTTTTCTACAATAAAGGGGTCCTGGGTGATCCACAACTGGGCCTCACAGACTTCCAGTGATGGCACGAAGTACGAACTCGCATGTTGGGTGCTCCTGCTCGTGACTTGATTCTTTAGAATTTAATGCACGGTCCCAGGGGCAATTACTCCACAAATAAGGGCAGGAAGACATAAGGCAGGGGGGGGGGGGGGGGGGGGGGGGGTCCAAAACCCAAAGGAAAGCCGCCTTTAAGAAGGGGGCGAGCGAAAGGGTCAACAGAACGATGGCGGAAATGGGGTCGCTGGGTGGGGTCGCACTGCTCACAGCAGAAAGGATGACCAAGGTGATGGCTTTGGAACTGGAGAAACAGTTCGCACAAGCACATGGAGGTGATGAGGAAGGAGAAGGTGCTGGTGGAGGAGGTGATTGCCCCAGTGCAGGCGGTGGTTTAGAAGGTGTAATGACTGAAGGGGAAATAGAGACCCAAAATAAAAGAACAACATCCCCCTCAGGCAGGGCAAAAAAGGTGACAAGTGTGAGAAGGGAGGTGGTCAGTGCAGGATTGAGGGTATTGTACTGAAATGTGTGCAGTATATGGAACAAGGTAAATCAGCTTGTTATGCACATTGAAATTGGCCGGTACGATGTTGTGGGCATCACAGAGATGTGGCTGCAAGGGGATCAGGGCTGGGATCTAAATATACAGGGATATGTGTCCCGTCCTGTGAGAGTACCTTTAAGAAATGGGTGTTTATAAATGGGTACGTATATAAATATCTGTAGTGTGAGTACCTTTAAGAAATGGGTGTTTATTACTGCAGTGATGTCAGAGAGTGGGTGGAGCTGAGCTGTCTGCCAGCTTTTTACTTTTGCTTTAGGCTTTTTGCTGCAGGGTGGGTTTGGTTTCATTTGAGTTTTGGAGAAGCTGCAATCACAGCAGGTTGTGTGTGGATCTCTGTAAGCTTATGAATGTCCATTTGCTGATTTCAACATGGTAACTGTTCTCAGTAGTAAAGTTAAACCTGAGGTGCTTCTGTCAAAGGTTTTGTTTTTAAGTCTTATGGGTCTTAAAAGGAAAGTTTAAAGGAATACTTGGTGTTGTAGTCTTTGGGGGTTGTATTTGAATTGATGGTGATGAAGATGTTCACAGTTTGTTTTAAAAAAGTTAACTTGAGTTCATAGAATAAACATTGTTTTACTTTTAAAAAATACTTTTCCGGACTTCCGGTGGCGTGGGCGCGCAGGGCGGCCGCAGCACGGAGAGCTCCCGCCGGTGGCTGCAAGTCGCGGTGATTTCAGGGGAAATCCCCCAGTTTCGACGCACCCCCCCCCCCCCCCCCCCCCCCCCCCCCCGACTACCGTCGGCCTTTGGGGCCGGCGCGAGCAGCCAGCGGGGCCAGTTTACAAACCGGTGAAGAACCCGGCGCGGGTGTTGGGGCGGCAGGGGGCTGAGGTCCTGGGCCCAGCGCGGCGTCGGGGCCAGAGCAGCGGGGGCAGAGCTACGAGGAGGCCGAGGAGGCAGGCCCGAAGCCAGGGACCATGTAAGACCGGTGTCCCACAACGGATGGCTCCCACCTAGGAGGAGGAAAGAAGGTTGGAACCTGGTCCCAGGGGAGTTCTGGATGAGTACAGAGGGGAAAGGAAGAGAGCTGGAAGGTTTAAAGAAGTTTGGTGAAGTTTTTTTCCCTCCTCTTCGTCTTTAAAAAAAAGAATAATTCAGATTGATGAAGGGCAGAAGGGTGGAGGGAGAGAGAAGAGAAGAGAAGAATAGAATGATAGAACAGTACAGCACAGAACAGGCCCTTCGGCCCTCGATGTTGTGCCGAGCCATGATCACCCTACTCAAACTCACGTATCCACCCTATACCCGTAACCCAACAACTCCCCCTTAACCTTACTATTAGGACACTACGGGCAATTTAGCATAGCCAATCCACCTAACCCGCACATCTTTGGACTGTGGGAGGAAACCGGAGCACCCGGAGGAAACCCACGGACACACGGGGAGGACGTGCAGACTCCACACAGACAGTGACCCAGCCGGGAATCCAACCTGGGACCCTGGAGCTGTGAAGCATTGATGCTAACCACCATGCTACCATGCTGCCCCGTGTAGAAAGAAAGTGAAAAACAATAAGCTTCTAAAGGATGCGAAAGGCAGCGTCGGAGAAAGGAGGAAACGCGGAGTCGCCGCTGAAGGAGAAGACGAATAAAAGTGTTGACAGGATGGCGGAAGCAGAACTGCAAAGCGGGACCGCACTATTTACGGTGGAGAAGATGGCCGAGGTGATGGCGGGGGAGCTGGAAAAACAGTTTGCGAGGCATATGGAGGCCTGGAAAAAGGAGACAGCGGCCGCATTGAAGTTACTGGTGGAGGAGGCAATCGTCCCGATAATCGCCCCATTGAAGGTGGCGGTGGCAAAGGCATTGGCCGAGGTGAGGGAGCAGGACGAGAAGGTGAAAGAAGTGGAGGAAGCCGTGTCAGGACACAGCGACCAGGTCACCTCAATGGGAGATGAGTTGCAGAGGGCTGTGGAGATTAATAGAGGTCTCCGAGCAAAGCTGGAAGACTTGGAAAACCGCTCAAGGCGGCACAATTTGAGAATTGTGGGCTTGCCCGAAGGGACAGAGGGCCCAAGGCCAACACAATACTTCGCTAAGCAGTTGGCGGAGGTGATGGGGGAGGGTGAGAGCCCCTCCCAGTACGAGCTAGACCGAGCCCATCGGTCAGTAAGGCCAAAGCCCAAAGTGAACGAACAGCCAAGGGCAGCAAGTATCTGCTTCCATAAGGTTTGCATGAAGGAGGTGGTGTTAAACTAGGCGAAGCAGAAGCGGGAGATACTATGGGAGGGTACTACGGTCCGGATCTACCAGGACTTGATGGTGGAGTTGGCAAAAAGACGAGTGGCGTTTGGGCGAGTGAAGGCGACGTTGTATAAGACGGGGGTACGGTTTGGTATGGTGTACCCAGCGAGGTTGAGGGTAACGTATAACGGCAAAGACTTTTATTTTGAGACAGCGGATGCGGCTGAGGCGTTCGTGAAGGCAGAAGGCTTGGGACAGACATGAAGAGAGGATCTGGAAGAGAGACTGTGGACTGTGTTTGAACAGCCGGAAAATGTATAAATTTTATAACTTTCTTTTTACGGATTTGTATTTTAATCTATTTCTCTTTGTATTGTTATAGAGTTTAAGTTAATGGTGGGTTGATTGGCGCTCTGCGTTGCGACGGTTACATGTTATGTTAGTGAATTGTAGGGGTTGGTTGTTGGGTTTGGGTTTTTTTCCCTCTGGGAGTGGGTGGAAGGGGAGGATATGTCTTGGGGGGGGGGGGGAGCCACCCGCACTAGCTAACGTCAGTCAGCTAATGAACGGAGGTGAGAGGAGAGGAGGGCTGCGGACATTGGAGCCTGGATAGCAGGCGTCAATGGGCCTACGAGGCGAGCGAGAGGGGGGGGGGGGGGGGGGGGGGAGGGATGGATGCTGGGGGATGTTGTTTCAGGGGGAAAGGTAGGGGGGGGTTTCGGGAGGCAGGGGAAGGGGTTCGATGTTAACAATGGACAGGGGCGGGTCAGGCTTATGGGGCAGGGCCCGGCAGTGTGTTGATGGTGGATAAGAAGGGTGGGGGGGTGAGAGACCCCCAGTTAGGATAGTTACGTGGAACGTGAGAGGGCTAGGAGGTCGGGTCAAGAGGTCAAGGGTGCTTGCGCATCTTAAAAGTCTGAAAACCGATGTGGCAATGCTGCAGGAGACTCACTTGAGGGTGAAGGACCAGGTGAGACTTAAAAAGGATTGGGTCAGCCAAGTGTTTCACTCTGGATTTGATGGAAGGGCTGGAGGGGTAGCAATGTTGGTCAGCAAAATGGTTCGCTTCCAGATGGAGAAGGTAGTGGCAGATCAGGGGGGTAGATATGTGATTGTGATGGGGCGCTAGAGGGGAGGTTAGTGGCGCTGGTAAGTGTATACGGTCCCAACTGGGGCGATGCGGGATATGCGAGGAAGGTGTTTGGAGCCATTCCCGACACACACGAGCTGATTGTGGGGGGGGGGGGGGGGGGGACTGGAACCTGGTGCAGGAGCCACGGTTGGACAGGTCACGGCCGCGCTCGCTGGTCCCATCAGGGGGGACGAAGGTGTTGGCTGGGCTAATGGTGGAAATGGGAGGGGTGGACCCTTGGAGGTTCCTGCACCCAGGGGAACGGGAGTACTCGTTTTTCTCAGCAGTCCATAGGGTATACTCGCGGATTGACTTTTTTGTGGTGGGAAAGGCTTTGCTGGCTGGAGTCAAGGGGTGGGAATACTCTGCAATTGCTGTGTCAGATCACGCTCCGCATTGGGTGGATATGGTGCTGGAGAAGGGGGTAGCGCAGAGGCCGGGGTGGAAACTGGATGTGGGGCTTTTGGGGAACCAAGTATTCTGTGAAAAAATTGAAAAGGTAATGAAGGAATATGTAAGATTCAACTGTACGGGCGAGGTGTCAATGGCAGTCGTCTGGGAGGCTCTAAAGGCGGTAGTGAGGGGTGAGTTAATTTTGTTTAAGGCCAGGGTGGACAAAGAGGAGAGGTTGGAGCAGCAGAGGCTAATAGATGAGATGTTGGAGGCAGATAGGAGTTATGCGGAGGATGGGGACCCAGCGATGCTGGGAAAGAGGAAGGAACTACAGGCGAGCTAAGACCGACTGTCCACCAGGAAGGCGGTGCGCCAACTGAGACGAGCGAGGGATGCAGTTTATGAACATGGAGACAAGGCGGGGCGTATGTTAGCAGGTCAGCTCCGGAGGGAGGCAGCAGCAAGGGAAATTGTTCAGGTAAGGGATAGGGCTGGGAAGTTGGTGGTGGCTCCAGAGCTGATTAACAAGGTTTTTGAGGAATTTTATGAAAGGTTGTACAGGTCAGAGCCACCTGGGGGAGGCCGGGAGATGCAGGAATTTCTGGATGGGTTGGAGTACCCGAGGCTAGGGGAGGGAGACAGGGCTACATTAGAAGGAGCAATACTGGAGCAGGAGATAAAATACGCGATTGGGAGGATGCAGTCAGGGAAGGTGACAGGGCCGGATGGGTTTCCGGTGGAATATTATAAAAAATGTAAGGATAGGGTTAGGGTTAGCAGCTCTGCTGCTCCAGCCAGTTGGCACCCCTGATGGTGGGGATGTTTGAAGAGGCGATAGGGAAGGGAGTGCTGCCACAAACCTTGGGGCAGGCATCGATTTCACTGTTGCTTAAAAAGGATAAGGATCCGACGGAGTGTGGGTCGTTGTGGTGAATGTGATTCACACCGGATTATAATCTGTATATACATGTGTCTATATTGTAAGTGCAGTTGCACTACCTGACCTCCAGGGGGAGTAGCTCTGGGAATGCTCGAGTTGTACGGGGCTTCTCCCTTGGCTCTTCCCAGGACTCCTCCCCCGGAAGCTGCTGTATAAAGGTCAGTGCCACATGGTCAGCCGGCCAGTTCACCGAAAGTTCAATGGCTAACAGGCTGGCTCTGTTGTGAGTATATTAAAACCGCTATTCTAATCCTACAAGCACGTGTCCGTAGAATTGTTGGTTCCAACAATTTAATATACTCAGGAAACAGTCGAAGGAATCATGGAAGCAGCCCTCAAGCCCGGACGCCTAGAACTTGACCTTCAGGATGCAGAGGCTAAGGGAATTTTTTCCCACTGGCTGAGATGTTTTAAAGCCTACCTGGCAGAAGCCAGCACCGCCGGAACAACGGGGGAACAAAAACTCAGCCTACTGCACGCGAGGGTAAGCCACAGAATCTCCACGCAGCTAAATCCGGCCGGTTCTTACACCGCAGCGCTGGCAATATTGGACAAAATGTACGTTAGGCCCATTAACGAGGTTTATGCAGGCCACGTGTTTACGACCCGCCGTCAGCGGCCTACAGAAACGCTAGCCGAATTTGTACGGGAATTGAACAATCTTTCCAATGACTGTAATTATCAAGCCGTTACCGCGGCGGAACATAGGGAGCTTGCTGTGCGGGACGTTTTCGTGGCGGGCCAGTTACTCACTGCCCCAGCCAGTTACTCACTGCCCCAGCCAGCTACTCAGCTGCCCCAGCCACCTACTCAGCTGCTCCAGCCAGTTACTCTGCTGCCCCAGCCAGTTACTCTGCTGCCCCAGCCAGTTACTCAGCTGCCCCAGCCACCTACTCAGCTGCTCCAGCCAGTTACTCTGCTGCCCCAGCCAGTTACTCTGCTGCCCCAGCCAGTTACTCAGCTGCCCCAGCCACCTACTCAGCTGCTCCAGCCAGTTACTCTGCTGCCCCAGCCAGTTACTCTGCTGCCCCAGCCAGTTACTCTGCTGCTCCAGCCAGCTACTCTGCTGCTCCAGCCAGCTACTCTGCTGCTCCAGCCAGCTACTCTGCTGCTCCAGCCAGTTACTCTGCTGCTCCAGCCAGCTACTCTGCTGCTCCAGCCAGCTACTCAGCTGCCCCAGCCAGTTACTCTGCTGCCCCAGCCAGTTACTCTGCTGCCCCAGCCAGTTACTCTGCTGCCCCAGCCAGTTACTCTGCTGCCCCAGCCAGTTACTCTGCTGCCCCAGCCAGTTACTCTGCTGCCCCAGCCAGCTACTCGGCTACCCCAGCCAGTTACTCTGCTGCCCCAGCCAGTTACTCTGCTGCCCCAGCCAGTTACTCTGCTGCCCCAGCCAGCTACTCTGCTGCCCCAGCCAGCTACTCTGCTGCTCCAGCCAGCTACTCTGCTGCTCCAGCCAGCTACTCTGCTGCTCCAGCCAGCTACTCTGCTGCTCCAGCCAGCTACTCAGCTGCCCCAGCCAGTTACTCTGCTGCCCCAGCCAGTTACTCTGCTGCCCCAGCCAGTTACTCTGCTGCCCCAGCCAGTTACTCTGCTGCCCCAGCCAGTTACTCTGCTGCCCCAGCCAGTTACTCTGCTGCCCCAGCCAGCTACTCGGCTACCCCAGCCAGTTACTCTGCTGCCCCAGCCAGTTACTCTGCTGCCCCAGCCAGTTACTCTGCTGCCCCAGCCAGTTATTCTGCTGCCCCAGCCAGTTACTCTGCTGCCCCAGCCAGCTACTCGGCTGCCCCAGCCAGTTACTCTGCTGCCCCAGCCAGTTACTCTGCTGCCCCAGCCAGTTACTCAGCTGCCCCAGCCAGTTACTCTGCTGCCCCAGCCAGTTACTCAGCTGCCCCAGCCAGCTACTCTGCTGCCCCAGCCAGTTACTCAGCTGCCCCAGCCTGCCATTTCTGTGGCCAAAGCCAGCACCCGCGGCAGCACTGCCCGGCCCATAACGCGACCTGCAGCAACTGCGGGTGAAAAGGACACTATGCCAGAATATGTCTGGCAAAGAAAGCCCCAGCCTCTAACCCTCCCACGGCTCAAAGCACTCGTTCCGCCCCAGCCTCTAACCCTCCCACGGCTCAAAGCACTCGTTCCCTGAATTCACAGGCCTGCAGGCCCCGAAATGCTGCAGCCTGTATGCCGACTCCGCCCTCACCCGACATGTGCGACTCATGGGGGCGGCCATCTTGGCAATCCTCCTCCATGCGGCCGGCCATGTGCGACTCATGGGGGCGGCCATCTTGGCAATCCTCCTCCATGCGGCCGGCCATGTGTGACTCATGGGGGCAGACATCTTGGCAATCCTCCTCCATGCGGCCGGCCATGTGCGACTCATTGGGGCGGCCATCTTGGCAATCCTCCTCCATGCGGCCGGCCATGTGCGACTCATGGGGGCAGACATCTTGGGATCCATCCCCTTCAAACTCTGAAACTCACCTCGACGACTACGAACTCAGAGGGCAGTCATCACGGGGCCACTCCAGCACAGCTGATCGAGCCGCTGACTACCCGCAACTCAGCGCAGCCACCCTGGATCAATCCCGCCCCAAGCACCTACGAAGTTCGATGGCGGCGGTCCAGATCAACGGGTACAGCACGCCATGCCTCTTTGACTCCGGGAGCACCGAGAGCTTTATACATCCAGAGCTGGTAAGACGCTGTTCGCTTTCTATTTTTCTGGTGAGCCAAACTATCGCCCTCGCTTCGGGCTCCCACTCAGTCCAAATCCAAGGACGCATCGTTGCTATGCTCACAATTCGAGGCGCTAGTTATTCTAAATTTAAACTTTATGTCCTGCCCGACCTCTGCGCGCCACTCTTATTAGGCCTGGATTTCCAGTGCAACCTCAAGAGCCTCACCCTCAGCTTCGGCGGGCCCCTGCCACCACTCACTATCTGCAGCCTAACCACGCTGCGCATCTCCCCCCCTCCTCTCTTCGCCAATCTCACTCCAGATTGCAAGCCAGTAGCTATTCACAGCAGGTGATACAGCCTGCAGGATAGGGTCTTTATCCGATCGGAGGTCCGAAGGCTGCTCAGTGAGGGGATCATAGAGGCCAGTAACAGTCCCTGGAGAGCTCAGGTGGTGGTCGTCAAGACCAGGTAAAAATTTTGCATGGTCGTCGACTATAGCCAGACCATAAATCGCTTTACGCTCCTAGACGCATATCCCCTTCCCAGAATTGCAGGCATGGTTAACCAGATCGCCCAATATCGGCTATTTTCCACGGTGGATCTGAAGTCTGCATACCACCAGCTCCCAATCCGCCCGGAGGACCGCCACTACACGGCATTCGAGGCCGATGGCCGCCTCTTCCATTTCCTCTGGGTTCCCTTCGGCGTCACTAACGGGGTTTCGTGTTCCAACGAGCAATGGACCGAATGGTGGACCAGTACAGGCTGCGGGCCATGTTTCCGTATCTGGACAATGTTACCATCTGCGGCTATGACCAGCAGGACCATGACGCTAACCTCCACCGTTTTCTCCAAACGGCACAGAAATTAAATCTCACTTATAACAAGGAGAAATGCGTTTTCCGCACAAACAGACTGCCCATCCTCGGCTACATCGTGGAGAATGGAGTCCTAGGCCCGGACCCGGACCGCATGAACTCCCCCTCCCTCATTGCCCCAAGGCCCTCAAACGGTGCTTGGGGTTCTTCTCATACTACGCCCAGTGGGTCCCTCAATATGCGGACAAAGCCCGCCCACTCTTTAAGGCCACACTATTTCCCCTGTCAGCTGAGGCGCGCCAGGCCTTCAGCTGCATCAAGGAGGACATCGCCAAAGCAGCCATGCGGGCGGTGGATGAATCCGTCCCCTTTCAGGTTGAGAGCGACGCCTCAGAGGTAGCTCTAGCAGCCACACTAAACCAGGCAGGGAGACCCGTTGCATTTTTCTCCCGTACCCTCTCTGCTTCAGAACTCCGACACTCCTCAGTCGAGAAGGAAGCACAAGCCATTGTGGAGGCTATTTGTTACTGGAGGCAATACCTCGCAGGTAGGAGGTTCACTCTCATCACCGACCAACAATCGGTTGCCTTTATGTTTGACAACTCGCAAAGGGGCAAAATAAAAAATGATAAAATCCTTCGGTGGAGGATCGAACTCTCCACCTATAGTTACGATATTAAATATCGACCGGGGAATCTCAACGAGCCCTCGGATGCTCTGTCCCGCGGGACATGCGCCTGCGTGCAGATCAGCTGTCTGAAAGCCATCCACGTTGACCTCTGCCATCCAGGGGTCACCCGGCTCGCCCACTACATCAGAGCCCGAAACCTGCCTTTCTCCAACGAGGAGGTAAAAGCGGTCACCAGGGACTGCCCGATCTGTGCGGAGTGCAAACCGCACTTCTATAGACCAGACAGGGCCCACCTGGTCAAGGCTTCTAGGCCCTTTGAACGCCTTCCGATCGATTTCAAAGGGCCACTCCCCTCAACTAACAGGAACGTTTACTTCTTAAACGTCATAGATGAGTTCTCTCGATTCCCTTTTGCCATTCCATGCCCCGATATGACCTCCCACACAGTCATTAGGGCCCTGCATAGTGTCTTCACCCTGTTCGGTGTCCCCAGCTACGTGCACAGCGACCGGGGTTCGTCCTTTATGAGCGACGAACTGCGTCAGTACCTGCTCAACAAGGGCATCGCCTCGAGCAGGACTACCAGCTACAACCCCAGGGGGAACGGACAGGTTGAGAGGGAGAACGCGACGGTCTGGAAGACCGTCCTACTGACCCTCCGGTCTAGAAAATTCCAAGTCTCCCAATGGCAAGAAGTCCTCCCAGACGCGCTCCACGCAATCAGATCCCTCCCCTGTACAGCTACAAATCAAACCCCTCACGAGCGACTCTTCATTTTTTCTAGGGGCACTACCACGGGAGTCTCACTTCCGGCGTGGCTGAGGACACCAGACCCAGTCCTCCTGAGGAAGCATGTCAGGGGGCACAAAACTGACCCCCTTGTTGAAAAGGTGCACCTCCTCCATTCCAACCCCCAGTACGCATTCGTGGAGTTCCCGGACGGTCGCCAGGACACAGTATCCCTTCGGGACCTGGCACCCGCTGGATCCAGCCCCCCCCCACCCCCGCTGAAGAACCCCTTACCCCGTTCCCTATGCTGCCGCCCCCTCGCGCCCCCAATTCCGCAAGCTCACCCCACCAGTTCCACGTGCCAGAACCAGCCCACCCCCAGCGCCCCCAGTCTCCGGTCGAGCCAGAGGTGTATAAAGTTCGGATGAGACCCGCACCGGAGACTGCCATCGTACCCCAGCTCTCAACACCCACCCAGCCACCGCAAGAGGCTGCAACCCCGGTGCTCCGCAGATCGAAAAGAACAATTCATCCACCGGACAGACTAACTCTGTGAGCCACCACCCCCGCTGGACTCGATTTTTTTTCCACAGGGGGTGAATGTGGTGAATGTGATTCACACCGGATTCTAATCTGTATATACATGTGTCTGTATTGTAAGTGCAGTTGCACTACCTGTCCTCCAGGGGGAGTAGCTCTGGGAATGCTCGAGTTGTACGGGGCTTCTCCCATGGCTCTGCCCAGGACTCCTCCCCCGGAAGCTGCTGTATAAAGGCCAGTGCCACATGGTCAGCCGGCCAGTTCACCGAAAGTTCAATGGCTAACAGGCTGGCTCTGTTGTGAGTATATTAAAACCGCTATTCTAATCCTACAAGCACGTGTCCGTAGAATTGTTGGTTCCAACAGTCGTAGAGGCCCATTTCACTTCTTAATGTAGACGTAAAGGTATTGGCGAAGGTACTGGCGGGTAGGCTGGAGGGGTGCCTCCCGAAGATGATAGGTGAGGATCAGACAGGGTTCGTGAAAGGAAGGCAGCTGTTTTCGAATGTTAGGAGGGTCTTGAACGTCGTTATGGCACCGGCGGAAGGGAAGGAAACAGAGGTGGTGGTGGCACTGGACGTCGAGAAGGCATTTGATTGGGTGGAATGGGGGTACCTGATGGCAGTGCTGGAACGGTTTGGGATTGGACCAAGATTTGTGAACTGGGTAAAGTTATTATATAAGGAGCCGAAGGTGAGTGTCCGCACGTACAATGTCAGTTCGAGATACTTCTCTCTCCACCGTGGGACGAGGCAGGGATGTCCTATGTCCCCCCTGCTGTTTGCGCTTGCGATTGAGCCGTTGGCCATCGCATTAAGAAGTTCAGGAGCATGGAAAGGAATAGTGAGGGGGGATAGAGCATAGGGTGTCCGTGTGTGCCAACGACTTGCTGCTGTATGTGTCGGAGCCGAGTGCGTCGATAGGAGGAATATTGGAGTTGTTGCAGATATTTGGGTCTTTCTCTGGGTACAAGCTAAACTTGGACAAGAGTGAGTATTTCGTGGTGTCTCAACCGGGGGTGGGGGCAGGGGTGGTGGGGCTGCCATTCCGTAGGGCAGGGACTCACTTTAGGTATTTGGGGGTGCAGGTTGCCCGGGAGTGGGGAAGGCTTCGCAGGTACAGCATCACTAGTTTGGTGGGGAGAGTGAAAGCCGAACTGGCGAGGTGGGATGGTCTCCCTCTGTCACTGGCGAGTCGGGTGCAGACGGTTAAAATGAATGTGTTGCCGCGATTTCTCTTTATTTTCCAATGCCGACCGATTTTCCTGCCAAAGGCTTTTTTCAGGGAGATTGAGGGAAGGATTACCTCGTTTATATGGGGAGGGAAGGTGGCCAGAGTGAGGGGGTCGGGGCTGAAAGTACTAGCAACAGCGCCGCTCCCGATAGCTCCGGGGAAATACTCCGGGAGTCCGGTAGTAATAGTTTCATTGAGAATTTGGAGGCAGTTTCGCCAACACTTCGGGTTGGGGGCAGGGTCGAGGGAAATGCCGATCCGGGAGAACCACAGATTTGGACCAGGGAGGTGGGACGGAAGCTTTCGGAAATGGGAAGAGAAGGGGATTAAGACCCTAAAATATTTGTTTCCTCGGGGTCGATTTGCAGGATTGAGGGAGCTGGAAGCGAAGTATGGGCTGGAGCAGGGAGAAGTGTTTAGGAAGATGCAGGTTTGGGACTTTGCCAGGAAGGAGACACAGAGCTTCCTGGAGGAACCGGCCTCCACGTTGTTGGAGGAGGCGCTGACGGCAGGGGGACTGGAGAAGGGGACAGTGTCAGCGGTGTACGGAGCTATGTTGGAAAAGGATAAGGCACCACTGGAGGGGATCAAAGCGAAATGGGATGAGGAATTGGGAGTGATTATAGAGGAGGGGGTTCTGGTGTGAGGTGCTCCAGAGAGTGAATGCCTCCACCTCATGTGCGAGGTTGGTGTGATACAGCTGAAGGTGGTGTACAGGGCGCACCTCACGAGGGTGAGGATGAGCCGATTCTTTGAAGGAGTAGAAGATGTGTGAGAACGTTACGGGGGGGGGGGGGGGGGGGGGGGGGGGGGGGCTAATCACGTTCATATGTTTTGGTCCTGTCCAAAGCTGGAGGATTACTGGAAGGAGGTGTTTAGGTCATTTCCAAGGTGGTGCATGTGAAACTGGACCCGGGCCCCCGGGAGGCCATATTCAGGGTGTCGGACCAGCCAGGGTTGGAAACGGGTGCGGAGGCAGATATTATAGCCTTCGCCTCGTTGATTGCCCGAAGGCGGATCCTGCTGGGATGGAGAGCAGCCTCTCCACCCTGTGCCCTGGCGTGGCAGGGGGGGGGGGGGGGGGGGGGGGGGGGGACACCTGTTGGAATACTTGACCCTTGAGAAGGTTAAGTTCGAACTGAGGGGAAGCTCGGAGGGGTTCTACAAGTCATGCGCATTATTTATTATGAACTTTCAAGAACTGGATAACATCGAACATTAGTTGAGGGGTGGGGAAGGGTGGGTGGGGTGCGGGGGGGAGGGGGGCTGTGTATGTTGAAGATGGCTATGGGTAATCCCTGATTCATTTTATTTTCTTTGTCATGTGTTGATGTTAACATGCGGGTTGATGTCTGGGGCATGGTGGGAGGATGGGATCGCTGTTACTGTTATGGGGTTTGAGATATTTGTTGTTGGTTATTGATTGTTGTTGGGTGTAAATTCGGGAGAAAAATTGTGAAAAAGGAGAATAAAAATATATATTTTTTTTAAACTTTTCCATTTCTGCTGTACCACACCTGTAGAGTGGGCCGTGTGCTCCCCATACCACAATCTAGTAAAAGTTGTGGGTCAGGTGAACTCCATGATCCACTTTGGGGTTCTCTAAACACTGGCCCAGAACAGTCGTATCGAAAGGACAGGCAGATGGGCAAATGGGGCGGGGTTGCATTGTTAGTAAGGAATTAAGTTAAATCGATAGCAAGGAGCGATATAGGATCAGAAGGCATTGAATCTCTGTGGGGAGAGTTGAGGAATCACAAAGGTAAAAAGACCCTGATGGGAGTTATGTACAGGCCCCCTAGCAGTAGTCAGGGTATGGGGCAGAAAATAAATCAGGAGATAGAAAAGGCCTGTAAAAACGGCAATATTACAATAATCATGGGGAACCTCAATATGCAGGTGGACTGGGAAAATAAAAGGAATTTGTGGAATGTCTAATAATCTTTTATTAGGGCACTATGGAGGATTCAAGCACTGAGATATGGGTAGAGCTAAGAAATAGGAAGGGTGCAGTAACATTGTTGGGACTTTACTACAGGCCTCCCAAAAGCGAGCTTCCTACAAATGCAAATCCATTGCAGAACTCCTGCTGGGGCCTGAGCTGTGTGTTGCCAAGATTCACCAGAACCTCCTGGCTTTTCCTTGTGTCTCCCATACAAACAGGAGAACTTTTCGTCCGTGTAGATTTGTATTTCTGTGTCGATGTAGTTACATCGTGTATTTATCGTGTGTCCTATGTTTTTTTCATGTATGGACTGATATGTCTGGTCTGTACACAGAACAATGCTTTTCACTGTATCTCGATACTCGTGACAATAAATCGAATTCAAATTAGAACCTACATCTCAGTGGTGAAATGGTAACTGAACCACACACATGCACACACACATACATGCATGCACACACGCACACATGCATACACACACATGCACACACACACACATGCGCGCACACACACACGCGCACTCACACACTCACGCACACACGTATACAAATGCACACACACGTATGCACACACACATACATGCATGCACACACACACGTGCACACACACACGCATGCACACACATATGCACACACACATATGCATGCATACACACACGTGCACATGCACACACACACGTATGCATACACACATATGCACACACTAACACATGCACGCGTACACACAAACACGCATGCACACATACGCACATGCATGCATACACTCATGCACACATACACAAGCATGCACATGCACACGCTTACACACATGTACACACACAGTTGCTTGCGCACATACATGCACACAAGCAGGCACATGTACACGCACTATATGAAAAGCCGGCTGCCTGATTGTACCTTCTCTGATGAGATGTGAACCACAGTTTTCAGAACGTTCCACATTCGATGAGCTTTTTTCTGAGTGTCCTCCTGACTTGTCGACCTTTTCAACATCATTTGGGATTTCACCAAGGTGCTGAAATGTTCTGGAGCTTAAAAAAGATCACATGAAAGTTTGCAAAGTCAGAGCTAAAAGTTACTGCTTCCTTTGGAAAGTCTAGTTGGAGGGGAACTCAGCGTCTCAAACAGTTACATCACTATTGTGCTTTTCACCACTTCAAGAATTCCCAAAGCGCTTCACAGTGAGTGACTGAAATATTCCACACGGATGTGAAAGTATTGGCTAAGTTGCTGGCGGGGAGGATGGAGGATTGTGTCCCGGGGGTGGTTACAGAAGATCAAACAGGCTTCGTGAAGGGCAGGCAGCTCGTGAGTAATATAAGGCGGCTGTTGAATGTGGTGATGAATCCGTCGGGAGCTCTGGTACCGGAGGTGATGGTGTCCATGGACGCGGAGAAAGCATTTGATCGGGTGGAGTGGCGGTACTTGTTGAAGTTTTGGGAAGGTTTGGGCCGAGATTTGTGGCATGGGTGCGGTTGCTGTATGTGGCACCAAGAGCGAGGGTGAGGACGAATGATGACCTCATAAAGCTTTGACTTACACGAGGCAGGGGTGCCCGCTGTTGCCGCTGCTGTTATCGCTGTCCATACAGCCATTGGCGATGGCTCTCAGGGCAACGGCAGAGTGGCAGGGGATAATGAGGGGACAGAGGGAGCATCGGGTGTAGCTCTATGCCGATGACCTCTTGCTGTATGTTTCGGATCCGTTGGAGAGTATGGGAAGGATTATGGGCCTCCTGGGGAGGTTTGGAGGGTTCTCGGGATACAAGCTGAATGTAGGGAAAAGCGAGGTATTCCCGGTGAATGAGCTGGCACAGCGGGCTAATTTAGGGGGGGGGGGCGCCATTTACGGTAGCGAGGGATAGGTTTAGGTACTTGGGGATTCAGGTGGCGAGGGAATGGACGGGGCTCCAAAAGTGGAACTTAACGAAGCTGCTGGAGGAGGTCAGGGAGGATTTTAGGAGGTGGGATACACTGTACTTAACGTTGGCAGGGAGGGTCCAAGTGGTGAAAATTAATATTCTGCCGAGATTCTTGTTTATCTTTCAGGCTCTCCCGATTTTTATGCCAAAGGCCTTTTTTTGGAAAGCAGACACGATCATCTCGGTCTTTGTATAGGCGGGCGAAGGTGCCGAGGGTGCGGAGGACCCATGCTACAGTTTGCTTTGTTTTGCCCCTTGTTCCGCACTGTAACCAATCACTGTTTGTTGATGTTCCATTTGTCAATGTTCTCTGTCGATTATTCTTTTGTCTACTATGTATGTACTGTGTACGTTCCCTCGGCTGCAGGAAAAATACATTTCACTGTACTTCGCTACATGTGACAATCAATCAATCAATCAATCAATCAATCAATCAATCAATCAATCAATCCAGAGGCAGAGGCAGCAGGGGGGTGTTGGCATTGCCAAACTTGCTTAATTATTATTGGGCAGCGAATGGGCTGGTTTAGCTCACTGGGCTAAATCGCTGGCTTTTAAAGCAGACCAAGCAGGCCAGCAGCACGGTTCGATTCCCGTACCAGCCTCCCCGGACAGGCGCCAGAATGTGGCGACTAGGGGCTTTTCACAGCAACTTCATTGAAGCCTACTCGTGACAATAAGCGATTTTCATTCTTCATGTGGACAAGGTGCAGCGGTGGTGGGAAGGAGAAGGGGTGGAGTGGGTTAGGATGGAGGAGGAATCTTGTAAGGGGTCTAGTTTGAAGGCTATGGTGACGGCAGCATTGCCAATGGCTCCGAGTAGGTATTCAGGGAGCCC
>NC_052150.1:229302447-229417059 GCF_902713615.1 Scyliorhinus canicula | reverse complement strand
CAGTGGTGAAATGGTAACTGAACCACACACATGCACACACACATACATGCATGCACACACGCACACATGCATACACACACATGCACACACACACACATGCGCGCACACACACACGCGCACTCACACACTCACGCACACACGTATACAAATGCACACACACGTATGCACACACACATACATGCATGCACACACACACGTGCACACACACACGCATGCACACACATATGCACAAACACATATGCATGCATACACACGCGTGCACATGCACACACACACGTATGCACATACACACATATGCACACACTAACACATGCACGCGTACACACAAACACGCATGCACACATACGCACATGCATGCATACACTCATGCACACATACACAAGCATGCACATGCACACGCTTACACACATGTACACACACAGTTGCTTGCGCACATACATGCACACAAGCAGGCACATGTACACGCACTATATGAAAAGCCGGCTGCCTGATTGTACCTTCTCTGATGAGATGTGAACCACTGTTTTCAGAACGTTCCACATTCGATGAGCTTTTTTCTGAGTGTCCTCCTGACTTGTCGACCTTTTCAACATCATTTGGGATTTCACCAAGGTGCTGAAATGTTCTGGAGCTTAAAAAAGATCACATGAAAGTTTGCAAAGTCAGAGCTAAAAGTTACTGCTTCCTTTGGAAAGTCTAGTTGGAGGGGAACTCAGCGTCTCAAACAGTTACATCACTATTGTGCTTTTCACCACTTCAAGAATTCCCAAAGCGCTTCACAGTGAGTGACTGAAATATTCCACACGGATGTGAAAGTATTGGCTAAGTTGCTGGCGGGGAGGATGGAGGATTGTGTCCCGGGGGTGGTTACAGAAGATCAAACAGGCTTCGTGAAGGGCAGGCAGCTCGTGAGTAATATAAGACGGCTGTTGAATGTGGTGATGAATCCGTCGGGAGCTCTGGTACCGGAGGTGATGGTGTCCATGGATGCGGAGAAAGCATTTGATCGGGTGGAGTGGCGGTACTTGTTGAAGTTTTGGGAAGGTTTGGGCCGAGATTTGTGGCATGGGTGCGGTTGCTGTATGTGGCACCAAGAGCGAGGGTGAGGACGAATGATGACCTCACAAAGCTTTGACTTACACGAGGCAGGGGTGCCCGCTGTTGCCGCTGCTGTTATCGCTGTCCATACAGCCATTGGCGATGGCTCTCAGGGCAACGGCAGAGTGGCAGGGGATAATGAGGGGACAGAGGGAGCATCGGGTGTAGCTCTATGCCGATGACCTCTTGCTGTATGTTTCGGATCCGTTGGAGAGTATGGGAAGGATTATGGGCCTCCTGGGGAGGTTTGGAGGGTTCTCGGGATACAAGCTGAATGTAGGGAAAAGCGAGGTATTCCCGGTGAATGAGCTGGCACAGCGGGCTAATTTAGGGGGGGGGGGGGCGCCATTTACGGTAGCGAGGGATAGGTTTAGGTACTTGGGGATTCAGGTGGCGAGGGAATGGACGGGGCTCCAAAAGTGGAACTTAACGAAGCTGCTGGAGGAGGTCAGGGAGGATTTTAGGAGGTGGGATACACTGTACTTAACGTTGGCAGGGAGGGTCCAAGTGGTGAAAATTAATATTCTGCCGAGATTCTTGTTTATCTTTCAGGCTCTCCCGATTTTTATGCCAAAGGCCTTTTTTTGGAAAGCAGAGACGATCATCTCGGACTGTGTATAGGCGGGGAAGTGGCCGAGGGTGCGGAGGACCCTGCTACAGTTTGCTTTGTTTTGCCCCTTGTTCCGCACTGTAACCAATCACTGTTTGTTGATGTTCCATTTGTCAATGTTCTCTGTCGATTATTCTTTTGTCTACTATGTATGTACTGTGTACGTTCCCTCGGCTGCAGGAAAAATACTTTTCACTGTACTTCGCTACATGTGACAATCAATCAATCAATCAATCAATCAATCAATCAATCAATCAATCAATCAATCCAGAGGCAGAGGCAGCAGGGGGGTGTTGGCATTGCCAAACTTGCTTAATTATTATTGGGCAGCGAATGGGCTGGTTTAGCTCACTGGGCTAAATCGCTGGCTTTTAAAGCAGACCAAGCAGGCCAGCAGCACGGTTCGATTCCCGTACCAGCCTCCCCGGACAGGCGCCAGAATGTGGCGACTAGGGGCTTTTCACAGCAACTTCATTGAAGCCTACTCGTGACAATAAGCGATTTTCATTCTTCATGTGGACAAGGTGCAGCGGTGGTGGGAAGGAGAAGGGGTGGAGTGGGTTAGGATGGAGGAGGAATCTTGTAAGGGGTCTAGTTTGAAGGCTATGGTGACGGCAGCATTGCCAATGGCTCCGAGTAGGTATTCAGGGAGCCCAGTGGTGCAGTCCACGGTGAGGATATAAGGCCGGACTCTCCGGGGACAAAGTCGCCACGCCGGCGGGAAAACCTGCAGAACCACTCCGGCGTCAACAGCCCCGGAAAGTGTGGAATTCTCCGCACTTCCGGGGGCTCGGTGGATGGCGGAGTGATTGGCGGCGTGTCAGCCAGCGTTGAAGTGACTAGTCAAGTTCGCGCAAGCGCCAAAGGGCCAGCGTGATCTCGCGCATGCGCTGGGAGTTCCCGTCACCACGCCGGCCGTGACGGAGCCCTACAGGGACCGGTGCGGGAGGAAAGAGTGCCCCCACGACACAGGCCCCCCCACAGATCATTGGGCCCCGATCCCAGGCCACTGTGGCCCCCCATCTTCTCCCCCCCCCCTCCCCCCGGGGTCGGATTCCCCCGCGCCCCTCCTGAGGACCGTCCCAGCCGACATACCTCCCCGGCCCCGCCATGTCTAATCCACGCCAGCGGGACTGGCCAAAATCCGACGGCCACTCAGCCCATCGGGGCCTGGAGAATTGCTGAGGGCCGGGGGGGGCAGCTGCCAACGGCCCACCACCTGCATGGCGTGAACCCCACCCGCGCCCGAAAACCCCTCTGGAAAAACCCCCTGCATAACCCCTCCTGGATAAACCCCCCCGGAAAAACTCCGCTCCCTCAGTACTGACCCTCTGACAGTGCGGCACTCCCTCAGTACTGACCCTCTGACAGTGCAGCACTCCCTCAGTACTGACCCTCTGACAGTGCTGCACTCCCTCAGTACTGACCCTCTGACAGTGCAGCACTCCCTCAGTACTGACCCTCTGACAGTGCGGCACTCCCTCAGTACTGACCCTCTGACAGTGCGGCACTCCCTCAGCACTGACCCTCTGACAGTGCAGCACTCCCTCAGTACTGACCCTCTGACAGTGCAGCACTCCCTCAGTACTGACCCTCTGACAGTGCAGCACTCCCTCAGTACTGACCCTCTGACAGTGCGGCACTCCCTCAGTATGGCCCTCTGACAGTGCAGCACTCCCTCAGTACTGACCCTCTGACAGTGCAGCACTCCCTCAGCACTGACCCTCTGACAGTGCAGCACTCCCTCAGTACTGACCCTCTGACAGTGCACCACTCCCTCAGTACTGACCCTCTGACAGTGCGGCACTCCCTCAGTACTGACCCTCTGACAGTGCAGCACTCCCTCAGTATTGACCCTCTGACAGTGCAACACTCCCTCAGTACTGACCCTCTGACAGTGCGCACTCCCTCAGTACTGACCCTCTGACAGTGCAGCGCTCCCTCAATACTGACCCTCCGACAGTGCAGCACTCCCTCAGTACTGACCCTCTGACAGTGCAGCGCTCCCTCAGTACTGACCCTCTGACAGTGCAGCACTCCCTCAGCACTGACCCTCTGACAGTGCAGCGCTCCCTCAGTACTGACCCTCTGACAGTGCAGCACTCCCTCAGTACTGACGCTCAGACAGTGCAGCGCTCCCTCCGTACTGACCCTCTGACAGTGCAGCACTCCCTCAGTACTGACCCTCTGACAGTGCAGCACTCCCTCAGTACTGACCCTCTGACAGTGCAGCACTCCCTCAGTACTGACCCTCTGACAGTGCCGCATTCCCTCAGTACTGACCCTCTGACAGTGCGGCACTCCCTCAGCGCTGACCCTCTGACAGTGCGGCGCACCCTCAGTACTGACCCTCTGACAGTGCAGCACTCCCTCAGTACTGACCCTCTGACAGTGCAGCACTCCCTCAGTACTGACCCTCTGACGGTGCGGCACTCCCTCAGTACTGACCCTCTGACAGTGCGGCACTCCCTTAGTACTGACCCTCTGACAGTGCGGCACTCCCTCAGTATTGACCCTCTGACAGTGCAACACTCCCTCAGTACTGACCCTCTGACAGTGCAACACTCACTCAGTACTGACCCTCAGACAGTGCAGCACTCCCTCAGTACTGACCCTCTGACAGTGCAGCGCTCCCTCCGTACTGACCCTCTGACAGTGCAGCACTCCCTCAGTACTGACCCTCTGACAGTGCGGTACTCCCTCAGTACTGACCCTCTGACAGTGCAGCACTCCCTCAGTACTGACCCTCTGACAGTGCAGCACTCCCTCAGTACTGACCCTCTGACAGTGCAGCACTCCCTCAGTACTGACCCTCTGACAGGTGCGGCACTCCCTCAGTACTGACCCTCTGACAGTGCAGCACTCCCTCAGTACTGACCCTCTGACAGTGCGGCACTCCCTCAGTACTGACCCTCTGACAGTGCGGCACTCCCTCAGTACTGACCCTCTGACAGTGCGGCACTCCCTCAGTACTGACCCTCTGACAGTGCGGCACTCCCTCAGTACTGACCCTCTGACAGTGCGGCACTCCCTCAGTACTGACCCTCTGACAGTGCGGCACTCCCTCAGTACTGACCCTCTGACAGTGCGGCACTCCCTCAGTACTGACCCTCAGACAGTGCAGCACTCCCTCAGTACTGACCCTCTGACAGTGCAGCACTCCCTCAGTACTGACCCTCTGACAGTGCAGCACTCCCTCAGTACTGACCCTCTGACGGTGCGGCACTCCCTCAGTACTGACCCTCTGACAGTGCAGCACTCCCTCAGTACTGACCCTCTGACAGTGCGGCACTCCCTCAGTACTGACCCTCTGACAGTGCGGCACTCCCTCAGTACTGACCCTCTGACAGTGCGGCACTCCCTCAGTACTGACCCTCTGACAGTGCGGCACTCCCTCAGTACTGACCCTCTGACAGTGCGGCACTCCCTCAGTACTGACCCTCTGACAGTGCGGCACTCCCTCAGTACTGACCCTCTGACAGTGCGGCACTCCCTCAGTACTGACCCTCTGACAGTGCGGCACTCCCTCAGTACTGACCCTCTGACAGTGCGGCACTCCCTCAGTACTGACCCTCTGACAGTGCGGCACTCCCTCAGTACTGACCCTCTGACAGTGCGGCACTCCCTCAGTACTGACCCTCAGACAGTGCAGCACTCCCTCAGTACTGACCCTCAGACAGTGCAGCGCTCCCTACGTACTGACCCTCTGACAGTGCAGCACTCCCTCAGTACTAACCCTCTGACAGTTGTTGCTCGTTCTGGCTGAGTGTGCTTTACACTCAATTTGGCTCTGTTTCGTTCCTTAGCTCTAGAGTCTCCAGGTATCGTTAAGATACCGCCACAAGTTTCAAGTTCAAGTTCAGACCAATAACTCCATACACCAGTTAGTAAGTTCAAACAAGACACGTTTATTATAATACAGTTATCTACTAATTATGTATATAAAACTACAAGACTAGGCTAATCCTACCACTAACAGGCCAATACTTATCTGGATAAGGGAACTGCCGGATCAGGGAACAATGGCCTCTGGCTTTGTCCTGGATCCGCAGGCTTCCAGTCGGTGTGGACTAAAGGGGTCAGGAGTGTCTACTCTCGTAGCGTGCGTTGTGTGACACTTACTTGATAGCGGCTGCTGACCAGGCCTCCTCTTCTCAAGGTCTTCTACTGCAACGGTGGTCAAGGAGAGCGCTGGCTAAGAGGAGCTGGTCAAGAGGAGGCTGGCTGAGAGAGCAAGCTGGGGTCTGGGTCTCTGTCTTATACCTCTCTCAGGGTCTCGCGCCCACCTGGGCGGACCCTCTATACACTCGCAATCGATTGGGTCTCTTCCCAATCGATTGATTTGAATTTCCCCAATAACGGGGCAGTCCCTCGATCACTGGGCGGTTCTTGGGGCTTATTGTTTCCGACTTCTCTTGGCGCCGAGAAGTCTGGCCTTCTATTCACTGTAGCGATCTGAGTTAACTTGTTTCCATTGTACCTGGGAATCACCCGGTATCGCCTCATTAGTATGCTAACTTGTTTTCTTTCACAGTGCTGTCTGGTTTTTGCAGCATTCAGAATACACAAGTGCTTTTGCAACATGTCCATTTTCCCTGCATTCTTTGTAATCTTCCATTTTGTATTGGGCAGTGGCCACCCCAGGTGGCTACACAGTGCGGCACTCCTTCAGTACTGACCCTCTGACAGTGCGGCACTCCTTCAGTACTGACCCTCTGACAGTGCGACACACCCTCAGTACTGACCCTCTGACAGTGCAGCGCTCCCTCAGTACTGACCCTCTGACAGTGCGGCACTCCCTCAGTACTGACCCTCTGACAGTGCAGCACTCCCTCAGTACTGACCCTCTGACAGTGCAGCACTCCCTCAGTACTGACCCTCTGACAGTGCGGCACTCCCTCAGTACTGACCCTCTGACAGTGCGGCACTCCCTCAGTACTGACCCTCTGACAGTGCAGCACTCCCTCAGTACTGACCCTCTGACAGTGCGGCACTCCCTCAGTACTGACCCTCTGACAGTGCGGCACTCCCTCAGTACTGCCCCTCTGACAGTGCGGCACTCGCTCAGTACTGACCCTCTGACAGTGCAGCACTCCCTCAGTACTGACCCTCTGACAGTGCAGCACTCCCTCAGCACTGACCCTCTGACAGTGCAGCACTCCCTCAGTACTGACCCTCTGACAGTGTGGGACTCCCTCAGTACTGACCCTCTGACAGTGCAGCACTCCCTCAGTACTGACCCTCTGACAGTGCACCACTCCCTCAGTACTGACCCTCTGACAGTGCGGCACTCCCTCAGTACTGACCCTCTGACAGTGCACCACTTCCTCAGTACTGACCCTCTGACAGTGCCGCATTCCCTCAGTACTGACCCTCTGACAGTGCAGCACTCCCTCAGTACTGACCCTCTGACAGTGCGGTACTCCCTCAGTACTGACCCTCTGACAGTGCAGCACTCCCTCAGTACTGACCCTCTGACAGTGCAGCACTCCCTCAGTACTGACCCTCTGACAGTGCAGCACTCCCTCAGTACTGACCCTCTGACGGTGCGGCACTCCCTCAGTACTGACCCTCTGACAGTGCAGCACTCCCTCAGTACTGACCCTCTGACAGTGCGGCACTCCCTCAGTACTGACCCTCTGACAGTGCGGCACTCCTTCAGTACTGACCCTCTGACAGTGCGGCACTCCCTCAGTACTGACCCTCTGACAGTGCGGCACTCCCTCAGTACTGACCCTCTGACAGTGCGGCACTCCCTCAGTACTGACCCTCTGACAGTGCGGCACTCCCTCAGTACTGACCCTCTGACAGTGCGGCACTCCCTCAGTACTGACCCTCAGACAGTGCAGCACTCCCTCAGTACTGACCCTCTGACAGTGCAGCACTCCCTCAGTACTGACCCTCTGACAGTGCAGCACTCCCTCAGTACTGACCCTCTGACGGTGCGGCACTCCCTCAGTACTGACCCTCTGACAGTGCAGCACTCCCTCAGTACTGACCCTCTGACAGTGCGGCACTCCCTCAGTACTGACCCTCTGACAGTGCGGCACTCCCTCAGTACTGACCCTCTGACAGTGCGGCACTCCCTCAGTACTGACCCTCTGACAGTGCGGCACTCCCTCAGTACTGACCCTCTGACAGTGCGGCACTCCCTCAGTACTGACCCTCTGACAGTGCAGCACTCCCTCAGTACTGACCCTCTGACAGTGCGGCACTCCCTCAGTACTGACCCTCTGACAGTGCGGCACTCCCTCAGTACTGACCCTCTGACAGTGCGGCACTCCCTCAGTACTGACCCTCTGACAGTGCGGCACTCCCTCAGTACTGACCCTCTGACAGTGCGGCACTCCCTCAGTACTGACCCTCAGACAGTGCAGCACTCCCTCAGTACTGACCCTCAGACAGTGCAGCGCTCCCTCCGTACTGACCCTCTGACAGTGCAGCACTCCCTCAGTACTAACCCTCTGACAGTTGTTGCTCGTTCTGGCTGAGTGTGCTTTACACTCAATTTGGCTCTGTTTCGTTCCTTAGCTCTACAGTCTCCAGGTATCGTTAAGATACCGCCACAAGTTTCAAGTTCAAGTTCAGACCAATAACTCCATACACCAGTTAGTAAGTTCAAACAAGACACGTTTATTATAATACAGTTATCTACTAATTATGTATATAAAACTACAAGACTAGGCTAATCCTACCACTAACAGGCCAATACTTATCTGGATAAGGGAACTGCCGGATCAGGGAACAATGGCCTCTAGCTTTGTCCTGGATCCGCAGGCTTCCAGTCGGTGTGGACTAAAAGGGTCAGGAGTGTCTACTCTCGTAGCGTGCGTTGTGTGACACTTACTTGATAGCGGCTGCTGACCAGGCCTCCTCTTCTCAAGGTCTTCTACTGCAACGGTGGTCAAGGAGAGCGCTGGCTAAGAGGAGCTGGTCAAGAGGAGGCTGGCTGAGAGAGCAAGCTGGGGTCTGGGTCTCTGTCTTATACCTCTCTCAGGGTCTCGCGCCCACCTGGGCGGACCCTCTATACACTCGCAATCGATTGGGTCTCTTCCCAATCGATTGATTTGAATTTCCCCAATAACGGGGCAGTCCCTCGATCACTGGGCGGTTCTTGGGGCTTATTGTTTCCGACTTCTCTTGGCGCCGAGAAGTCTGGCCTTCTATTCACTGTAGCGATCTGAGTTAACTTGTTTCCATTGTACCTGGGAATCACCCGGTATCGCCTTATTAGTATGCTAACTTGTTTTCTTTCACAGTGCTGTCTGGTTTTTGCAGCAGTCAGAACTGGTTTCTGCAGCAGTCAGAATACACAAGCGCTTTTGCAACATGTCCATTTTCCCTGCATTCTTTGTAATCTTCCATTTTGTATTGGGCAGTGGCCACCCCAGGTGGCTACACAGTGCAGCACTCCCTCAGTACTGACCCTCTGACAGTGCGGCACTCCCTCAATACTGACCCTCTGACAGTGCAGCACTCCCTCAGTACTGACCCTCTGACAGTGCAGCACTCCCTCAGTACTGACCCTCTGACAGTGCGGCACTCCCTCAGTACTGACCGCACTCCCTCAGTACTGACCCTCTGATAGTGAAGCACTCCCTCAGTACTGACCCTCTGACAGTGAAGCACTCCCTCTGTACTGACCCTCTGACAGTGGCTCAATTCTGAGAGAGTTAAGCACAAACGATGCGGCGCTCCTTGCGTATTGCACCGAGATTATGTGTGTGGATTAAGTGCTGATCTCTTTTCTGACTCAGTGACCTTACCCGATGTGCTACTTACCAAACGGTCCGTGACGCATTTGGATTTTACTGGCCCAGGCTCCCGGACACAGAACCGACCAATGAACAAACTCACCCTCGATGAACCCCATTGCTCCGTTGTTCATGGTGTCCAGAGATTGGTGTGTTATTGCGAGAACACCTTCAATGTCCTGTCTTCCTGCAACATCCTTCTCCCTAAAGAATTAAGGGAAGTTCAGCAATAGGGTTTCTCACCGTTAAGCAGGTTAAAGATGTTGCTGGGTGGAAAGGCCTCCCCACCCCCCACTCCAATTTTACCTCATACTCAAACAGGAGAGACCATTCAGCGATCTGCCAATCAATAAGAGCCTAGCTGATCTCATTTTGTCCCAAAAAAATGTTTACGTCAATATTCGTCTACAGGATGCAGGCGTCGCTGGCTGCGCCAGAGTTTATTGCCCATCCCTGAGTCAACCACATTGCTGTGGGTCTGGAGTCACATGTAGGCCAGACCGGGTAAGGACGGCAGATTTCCCCTTCCCTAAAGGACATTAGTGACCCAGATGGGCTTTTACGACAATGGTTTGATGGTCAACTTCTAGACTTTTGACCAGAGTTTCACTGAATTAAAATTTCACCACCTGCCGTGGCGGGAATTGAAGCCGCCAGGGCATGACTCTGGATTACTAGTCTGCCATTAGTACCACCACTCCACTGCATCCCCCTATGGCTTTGGTTGAGTGGAGCAATACCCAGTGAACGTGGACTGCAGCGGGTTCAAGCAGGCAGCTCAGCCCCACCTTCTCAAGGGGCAATTAGGGATGGGCAATAAATGCTCGTCTAGCCGGCAAAGCCTGCAGCCCTCCGACAAATTAATGAAATGAACCCCCCCCCCCCCCCCCCCCTTCCCATTCTCACCATGACCTAGTTATTCCTTCATCAAAACCCCAAACCCAGCCAAATAGCTGGGCTCCGCTCATTTTGAAGAGCGACGAGCATCTCGTCTTTGCACCGGGATCTGCATCTTCCATTCCTACCAGGGAGACTCGGTGTGGCAAACGAGTAAGCGTTGGGGTGAAGGTAAAACAACAGGAGAAAGTGGTAGAGAGATTAAAGAAGGGATGAGTGGACCCTGACAGCTTAATCAGTTAACCACTCCCAAATCATCTTCATCTCTCAATATCTTATCATCGATCAACGTAAATCAATGCATAACCTACCTTCTTTGTAATTGTTCCACTAACCAATGTCTAGCGCCTCAGTAACTAAGATTTAACTGGTTAGCATCAACTCCCAAAACCTATTGAATGATCCCAACCCCTCCAAATTATTCCATACTTTTTTACTATTCATGAGCTCGTTTGCAATCCCTCATAAATTTCAACTTCTCAACAAATGTCTCTAGTCTATTGTTAACTTCTCACTAACCAGGCAGAGACCAATCTCCGATTAACCTTGTCAGCAACCTCTCATTAACTAGCCCCAAGTCTCCCCTTCACGAGCTGTTAATAATTCCCTAATCTCTCACTTTTTAACCACTCACTACTTTGCCTCTCATCTCACTCAGCAGTCCATGGTTTTGTCACTCAGTCGATCACCAACACTGTTTCAGAATTGAAACAGGCTAGTAATAAATCCCTAGTATCTCATTAACTACAGCGTCATTGAGCAATCAACGGGGATCAAACGGTTGACCTCAAATCCTTAACGGGTCCAGCAACAACTCTCATTTGACCAGCATCGTAACGACCAATGTTTAACAGATTCGTGACTGGTCCCCAGATTCTCACTAACGAGTATCAATAACTAGTCCCTAATTATGGCTAGTTTGTCTTCCATTAGCCAGTCCACTTGCTGTTAACTGGCCAGTTCTTTCAGATTGCCCTTCCACTAACTAGCCCCATAACCAGTGTGTCACTAACTAGCCCCTAATCTACTCTCTTACAAACTAGCCCCAAACTCAGTCTGTCACTAACTAGGCCCTAACCCGGTCTGTCACTAACTAGGCCCTAACCCGGTCTGTCACTAATTAGCTCCTAAGCCAGCTTGTCACTAACTAGCCCTTAACCCAGCTTGTCACTGACTAGCCCTTACCTGGTCTATCACTAACTAATCCCTAACTTGGTCTGTCACTAACCCGGTTCCCAGGTCTCTCTCTAACCTGCTCTTTTTTCACTAACTAGCCCCAACACATTCTCTCTCTCACTAACAACTAACCTGCTTTCACTAACTAGCCGCTAACCCGCTCTCTATCTCACCACCTAGCCCCTAACTCGGTCTGCCACTAACCAGCAGCTAACCCGCTGCCTCTCACTAACCAGCCGCTAACCCGCTGCCTCTCACTAACCAGCCGCTAAGCCGCTGCCTCTCACTAACCAGCCGCTAACCCGCTGCCTCTCACTAACCAGCCGCTAACCCGCTGCCTCTCACTAACCAGCAGCTAACCCGCTGCCTCTCACTAACCAGCCGCTAACCCGCTGCCTCTCACTAACCAGCCGCTAAGCCGCTGCCTCTCACTAACCAGCCGCTAACCCGCTGCCTCTCACTAACCCGCTGCCTCTCACTAACCAGCCGCTAAGCCGCTGCCTCTCACTAACCAGCCGCTAACCCGCTGCCTCTCACTAACCAGCCGCTAACCCGCTGCCTCTCACTAACCAGCCGCTAACCCGCTGCCTCTCACTAACCAGCCGCTAACCCGCTGCCTCTCACTAACCAGCCGCTAACCCGCTGCCTCTCACTAACCAGCCGCTAACCCGCTGCCTCTCACTAACCAGCCGCTAACCCGCTGCCTCTCACTAACCAGCCGCTAACCCGCTGCCTCTCACTAACCAGCCGCTAACCCGCTGCCTCTCACTAACCAGCCGCTAACCCGCTGCCTCTCACTAACCAGCCGCTAACCCGCTGCCTCTCACTAACCAGCCGCTAACCCGCTGCCGCCCCGCTCGGGCCGCCGCCGTCTCCAAGGTGCCGGTTGCCGGGAGACGGGAGACGCCGCGCGGCCGGGTAAAGGCGGAGAGACTGGGGCCTCCCGCTCAATTCCTCAGGGGGCCGGGCGGCCAGGGCGGGGAGACTGGGGCCTCCCGCTCAATTCCTCAGGGGGCCGGGCGGAGAGACTGGGGCCTCCCGCTCAATTCCTCAGGGGGCCGGGCGGCCAGGGCGGGGAGACTGGGGCCTCCCGCTCAATTCCTCAGGGGGCCGGGCGGAGAGACTGGGGCCTCCCGCTCAATTCCTCAGGGGGCCGGGCGGAGAGACTGGGGCCTCCCGCTCAATTCCTCAGGGGGCCGGGCGGCCAGGGCGGGGAGACTGGGGCCTCCCGCTCAATTCCTCAGGGGGCCGGGCGGAGAGACTGGGGCCTCCCGCTCAATTCCTCAGGGGCCGGGCGGGGAGACTGGGGCCTCCCGCTCAATTCCTCAGGGGGCCGGGCGGCCAGGGCGGGGAGACTGGGGCCTCCCGCTCAATTCCTCAGGGGGCCGGGCGGCCAGGGCGGGGAGTGTTCAATGTGCAGTGTTCAGTGTGTACAGTGTTCATGTTCAGTGTGTGCAGTGTACAGTGTTCATGTTCAGTGTGTGCAGTGTACAGTGTTCATGTTCAGTGTGTGCAGTGTACAGTGTTCATGTTCAGTGTGTGCAGTGTACAGTGTTCATGTTCAGTGTGTGCAGTGTACAGTGTTCATGTTCAGTGTGTGCAGTGTACAGTGTTCATGTTCAGTGTGTGCAGTGTACAGTGTTCATGTTCAGTGTGTGCAGTGTACAGTGTTCATGTTCAGTGTGTGCAGTGTACAGTGTTCATGTTCAGTGTGTGCAGTGTACAGTGTTCAATGTGCGCAGTGTTCATGTTCAGTGTGTGCAGTGTACAGTGTTCATGTTCAGTGTGCAGTGTACAGTGTTCATGTTCAGTGTTCAATGTGTACAGTGTGCAGTGTGTCTGTGAACAGCCCCTCACACACCCACACCCGGGGTGAACAACACAACATTCCGATGTCAGAGAAGGTTGAACCCACTCTTCAATCCTGCTCTGAAAGGGTATCTTAGACGAAAGGCAAGTCGGGCCTGTATCCATTGAGGTTTAGAGAATTGAGAGGGAGACCTTGTTGAAACATGCAAGTGTAATGACCCATATAATAATCTTTATAAGTTTCAGAAGTGGGCTTACATTAACACTGGAATGAAGGTACTGTGAAAATCCCCGAGTCGCCACATTCCGGCACCTGTTTGGGTACACCCGAGGGAGAATTCAGAATCTCCAATTCATCTAACAGCACGTCTTTCAGGACTTGTGGGAGGAAATCGGAGCACCCAGAGGGCCTCACGCAGACACGGGGAGAATGTGCAGACCCCACACAGACAGTGACCCAAGCAGGGAATCGATCCTGGAACCCTGGAGTGGAGGAATAATAGTGCTTACCACTGTGCTGCCCTGCCACCCATATGGGACCTACAGGGTGGGACCCCTAGTGGAACAGTATCTCATCGCTGCATGAAAGGTTGGCCTGTAAGCCACCGACCAGAGGAAAACCCAGTCGGGATCTACCGGGTCATGTACGTATCGCTCTTGTAAATAAACCTCACTTCTCATCTCACTCGGTGTGGTCTCCCAATGCCCTCATTAGAATAAGATGCTGAGGGGATTTGACAGAGTGGATTCCAGGGGGAGGGTTCCACTTTTGACGAAGACAAGAACCAGGGACACAGTTTAGAGTAAGGTTCACCATTTAAGACAATTTATTTATCCTCAGTTTCTGTTTAATTTAAGAATGTACGCATAAAAACATCCTGTTCTGACTTATCTCCACTAAAAGTGATTCTATACCTTTTTTTGCTGCCCTTTTAAACAGCGCACTCTAAGCATTAGCTTTTTCACAGGGTCAGTAATGAGTGAACTCTGAATTGTTGGAGGCTCAATACTAAGAAGTCTTACAACACCAGGTTAAAGTCCAACAGGGTTGTTGCATAATCCCTAGCTTTCGGAGCACTGCTCCTTCCTCAGAAGATCAGGTTGTCTATATGCGTGATCTTCTTGGAGATCCTCCCGACTTTGAGCTGGCAGTGTACGGTGTCGATGGCAGCCATGATGTGGGGATGCCGGCATTGGACTAGGTGAGCACAGTAAGAAGTCTTACAACTTCCAGGAGCAGTGCTCCGAAAGCTAGTGATTTGAAACAAACCTGTTGGGACTTTATCCTGGTGTTGAGACTTCTTACTGTGCTCACCCCAATCCAACCCTGGCATCTCCATATCATGGCACACTACTAAGAGCACAGTAGTATTGGAGTATCAGTACTGAGGGAGTGCCGCACTGTCAGAGGGTCAGTACTGAGGGAGTGCCGCACTGTCAGAGGGTCAGTACTGAGGGAGTGCTGCACTGTCAGAGGGTCAGTACTGAGGGAGTGCTGCACTGTCAGAGGGTCAGTACTGAGGGAGTGCTGCACTGTTAGAGGGTCAGTACTAAAAGGAGTACTGCAGGATTATCTGGTTAACTATCTCGGCTGCTGGTGGGATCATTTCCTCCATTACAGCCAATTAAATACTTCTGATGCGAGGTAAAATATTTTTAGATGCAGGCTTCCTCAGCAAGCAGTGAACAGGAGGTGGTGATAAATTATGGGAACAAGCCTCGTAAAAGTTGTCATTATTCTTTTGTCATAAAAGTTGGCAGTGCCTAACGACAAGCTAACCCTCAACTAACACCTCAAACAGTTTATCTGGTCATCAGTTTCATTGCAACTTGTGGGACCTTGCTGTGCCAAGTCTAATTAGCAGTAATGTTTCCTATAATAAAACAATGGGGACAGTTCAAAATTACTTGATGGCAAGTGCTTCACGACACCCAGAGATTGTAAAAGATACTCCACTATTATTCTGGTAAATCTGAGCTGCAATCACTCCCACGTCCTCTGCCAAAGATTCGCTGCCCAAAATGAACGAGGACTAAACTCTCGGCTTGGCTCATGTTTCGTTATTTCAGATAAGAATAATCTCTATTAGTATCACAAGTAGGCTTACATTACCACTGCAATGAAGCTACTGTGAAAAGCCCCTAGTCGCCGCATTCCGGCACCTGTTTGGAGAATTCAGAATCTCCAATTCATCTAACAGCACGTCTTTCGGGACTTGTAGGAGGAAACGAGCGCTCCCAGAGGAAACCCACGCACAGGGAGAACGTGGGCTTCCTCCGGGTGCCAAACAGCAACCTAATGGAGCCAAAGTTCCCACTCACGCAGTTCAACTATGTGAATTATTTTAAGAACGAGGGTAGACTGATCCACAGGATTAACTCTTTGATCTCATCCACTGGTCAGAGTTCAAAAGATACCTTGTTCCCAAGTCCACGTCCTATATACTCTATCAGAACTCAGATTGTGGACACCTCTATGAACGCTTAATCTTCTCTGCTCCAAGGAGAGCATTGTTTCCTCTAGTCCCTCGTCCCAAATACCCCGATCAATCACCTCTACACTTTTTCTAAAGCTTCGACGTTCTTCCCAAATTCTACTAACTCGACCTACCTGCCGTTTTGTCAAAGTTAGAACTGCTGGCTGGTCTACTGAATACTTGTATTAATAAATTAAAGAATCCAGTAGGTTCTTTTAAACAAAAATGCCACCATTCCATTTTTGGCAAGCAAAGCAGGTTTTATTTGTTGTGAAAAGGTATTAAGACCAGAGTAAAACATGGAAAGTTCACACTAAACACAAGATATATAAATTGTTTTTAAAAGTCGTATGCATGAAGTGACACAGCCCTTAAATAATCAGTGCAATAAAGAAACTGAATCAATGTTCCATCCTTAATCAGGAGTTGGTGCATCGGTGGTCACCGTCTGTCAAAGACGATGAGATTCAGAGCAAGAGTCAGACTCTGCTTTGAGCCCATGCTATGGGATTGGGGAACAGAAGGGGACTGTTCGGACCATCAAGCCTGTACAGCTCAAAAGATATTACTGATCCCACTACCCTACAAATGTTTCCTTTTTAAGGAGGGACCAATTTCCTTTGAAAAAGTATTGAATCTGCTTCCACCACAGGCAATGAAATCCAGATTGCAACACCAACCTCCACTCCCAGCTTTATAGGTCATTATTCATTTGTTTTATGGTTACCAACCATCCTGTCAGTGGAAAGTTTCACAATTCTAAAGTTCTCAGTTTACATGAATGTCTTTAACTGTACATCTAAAGCCCACTGATTCGATGATGCTGGCTGCACTGGAGCTAACGTACCTTCTCTGAAAGTGGTAAAGACAGTGGTAGAGCTGATGATTCAGTCAGTTGTTTCAGTACTGGCCAGGTCACCACAAAACTGGTTGCCACATGCCCCCTTCTGTCACCAACAATGGTCAAGAAGGTAGTCACTGGTTTTCAGAGACAGGCAGAGTTGCAATCGGCATAGGCTTGCATAAAGCAGTATGTTTCGGTAATGGGGGGGAATTATCGTAGGAGGCTCATCCTTGAATTCAGATGTTTTCCCCAAAAAAGGACCCAAATTTTCCTCTGCTTGTTCCCATTGCACATGTTGATATGGAAGTACATTAATATTTGTAAGAGACGGAGGCTTATCCCCCATCTTTCACCACTAATGAATTGCTTTTCCCTTGCAAATATAAAGCCTGTATGCTAGTCTTTGCTAGAACCAGCTGAGTGCAACACACTGCAGTGTGCTGGAAATTAATAGATAATTTTGGCCCAATGCATGCCTTAAATGGGTGGATCGATCGGCAACACCTAGAACAGATTGCAAGGGGCAATGGCACAGCTCTCGATGCTGGATTCACATTGGAAATTAGCTACCAGAGATGGGTTCGCTTTCGGAAAGAATTCAATCAAATTGAGCCAAAGAGCTTTCTTACCTCTCAACCTGTAGACCCTTCCCCCACCCCTGACCAAAGGTCAGAACAGAGTTTACCGACCAAATCACCCCTTTGATGGTGGAAAGTAGAGAAAAGGAGATTTTTCAAGGCAAGTGGAACAGCTGAAAGTTTACATTCACCCTTCCAGAATGAGGCAGCAGAACTCTTAAAATCAGTGCATCAGATAACCTGCTAATCAGGTCAAAGTTCTTCGACTTTCAAAACAAAAACATGTTAAGATGGTGCAATAATACAGCAAGTACCCAGTATTTCCCAAGAGAATAATGGGGCAGAACTTTATTTCTTGCAACCGCTGGTTCACTGCCCACTCGGGTAGTGTGGCGACTGTAGGGTGATGGGTTTTCCTTGTCCCATGTCTGGGTCTGTTGCAGATTCATTGATAGAGACTGACTGCTCTGGCTCGTGAGTGACTCCATCATTGTGTCATATAACTATCAGGATGGTCGACGGTAAACTAGATGGATTATTCAGAAATGCCTATGGCCTAGCCCTGGCTCTTGATCTAGTGAATGAACCTCCATATACTCAAAAATAAAAATCACAAGCACCACAACCAATATGCCTTTGGTTTACAAACGTAGTCTCATCAGAAAATTAGTTCAGAAAAATCAAATACAGCTTTCCCCATTGCTAATTCAAGGAGGGGCTGAACATTGATGTTTGCAAACACCAGAGGCGCTCGTGAAGATTAATCAAACACATGTGCTGCATCTAGTCCTCGCTTCCTTTGCCCCAATGGAGAGATGCCATAATGGACATGTTCAATGATGCTGGTGATTAATTAAAAAAATATATTAAACAAGCCCAACTCTGACACTTCGTGTGAAGATGCTGCCTCAAAGAGTCCACGGTTCTATTAACAGAGCACCCAGGATCACAACACTCCTGTGGAAATATACATTTGATGAACCTGACATACAAAATGAAAAGTGCAAAGTTTCAAAATCAGTGACAAAAAGCTGAAGTTGGTTTTGTGCATCAGCGCTGTACCTGGCGTGCAAACGTCCCAGCTCTCTTATCCCAACATATCCTCAGACAAGTGAAACAGCATAGAGGGGGGAAAAAGGAGAGAGCAGAGAACCATCAAGTCATTAATAGTAATCTCACATTATTCACTGGCTGGTAAATGAAAGCAATCGGCCAGGTATATTTTCTGACCCTATTCGGATACGGGCCGAGTTGAGTAAACTTGTGAATACCCAATTGGTTCTCTGTGCAATGAGACATTACAAGTATACTGAGATATACCATGAGAGATGCAATCTGACTCCCACCCAGATAGCTGTCGTCACCTGCTCCACCCACCAACTGGGGGCTAATGGTGAATTTTTTCCGAGGATTGTGGATGCTTCATTGATGAGTATATTCAAAGCTGAGATAGACAATTTTCATTAAGATCAAACCAGAATCAAGTCAATGACAGAGCAGGTTCAACAGGCTGTATGACCCATTCCAATTGGTGTTTGTCTGATACATCAATCGGTTTGCTGAAAAGGAATACTCAAATATGGCATACCATTTCAGATAGGAAGTATATAGAGAGCAAGCAAGCTTCTATTTAAATCTAGACTAACCAAACATTGCATCTCCCAATGGTGAAAGGGAAACTAAATACTACAAAGTCTCTCCTACTTCTGTTGCCTCCATCCAGAACAATAGAAGATTTCACATTTAGATAGCGCATTTTCTCTTGTTCTGTCTGAAACCTCACCCTCACTGTATTTGAATAGTATAGTCAGTTGACGGTTACATTATACCCAGTCAAATGGACTGCAAGCAAATTACAAAACAATACAGCCAGGATACTGGGAAAGCTACAAGGACCTGGAATTGTTGCATCCTGAAGGTGTGATACAACAGACAACGGTAAAACACCATGGGTATAGCAAGATCCACATCAGGGAACAAAAAAAAAGTGGAAAATGAGTTAATTTTGAAGTGGTTGGCCAATTGACATACACACACCAGAGACAACAGTCCCTCATCCCTGGAATTGAGAGGTCGAGCTTCAATACAGGTTGCACAGTCCAGCCCCCAACTGCAACTCCAAAACCAAGTTTCAGAAAAATTTTAAAAATATACACATCAGCAATATACGCAAAATGGATTTAGGTTTACACAACAATGTTTATTTTTATTTTTTTTATAAACCAAAAAATTAACGGAGGAAAAAAAAAGGGCTTCACAGGATGGAGGGTTGGGCCATGTCACAGGCTCCAAGTTGGAACCAGAACGGTGGCACAGGTAAATCACTGAGCTTGCTGAATAAGGAAAAGCCATCAGAAAGGTTTTACCGTCTCCCTTCAAAATGGAGCAAGGGAGGGCAAAAGGAGCTTCACATGGGAGCAGAGAGCGTAACTACTCAAAGCAAAACAAGGTGAAGATTAATCAGTTATCCTTGGGGTGTGAAGCCCGATCCAGTCTGTTGCAATCAGCCATCTATACACCAGCTAAAATCCAGCAGCACGGATTGCCAGCTGCTCAGGGAAGGGATGCTCTGTGCCAGTCGCCAGGAGGTTGATGGTGCACTGATTTTCAGAATTCCGTTGTGTCCGCAAAAAAAGTCAGATCCTTGACAACGGCAGAGATCTCGCAAGTGCAAAGCTGACCCTGATCCATGGAATACACTGATGTGTTCATACTTTCTGCTTGCAGAAGACAAGAGCTTGTTCACTTGGCTTCCTAAACATGCTGCACAACATAATGTAATAAGAGATGAATGTCAGCAATGGAGGCAAAATAACAGGTACATCCACTTGGGTAATCCTGGGTCAAAGGACTGGAGGCAGCCATTTTAAAACCAGAGGCCTCCTGATAGTAGTTCTTGGTGCAATCTCTCAGAACTAGGAGTCGGCTAACAGGTGTGCACCAAAGTCAAAAAAAAAGTTTAAATGCCTGAGATTAAAAATGAGGAGAGTGTTGGTCTTTCAGCTTCACACAACTGCAGGCTGGAGGTTATAGGAAGCGAGATGAAGAATGGATGATGTGCTCACTACTTAGACACACACTGCCTGGTACCTGAGAAGAAAAAAAAATGTTCATGCATATTAAATCAACATTGTTCAAAAAAGAAAAATAATCCCCAATACTCTTTCCCTTAATAATTACCTCCCCTATCTTGGAAGGTGCTGACTCCTTGCGGAGGTGCAGATGTACAAATGTGTTTGTTCCTGCATCTTATACAAGAGGCAAGTTGACAGGCTTCATTAGAATGGAGATGGTAGAGCCCTGTCCAGTTCTCACTGGACATTGACTTTTGAAGGGTCAGTGGGTCATGATCTGAAGCACAAAACCTACCCCAATCTGAGGTTTCTCCCAAGTACCAGCACACTCCCAACTGTGGAGCTACTGCTCCCACCTCTATCAAGGTCAACTTATTTAGCACAGACCAGCAAAGATGGTCATAGACCTAATGACAGATTATACTGTACATGAAGCAGGCAACCTAACCATCTGCTAGAAACAGAACCACAATGCCTTAGAAAAAGGAACGGTTAAACTCGGAGCTGGCAGCAGGAGGTGTGGAATTTAATTAAGGCGAGGGGCAGCAGTGGTTAGCACTGCTGCCTCAGTGCCAGGGACCCAGGTCCAATTCTAGCCTTGGGGTGACTAGGTTTGTTCTTCCAGTATCTGTACGAGTTTTCTCCCACAGTCCAAAGATGTGCTGGTTAGGTGGTGTTACAGGGGTAGGGTAGGGAGTGGGCCTCTTTTGGAAGGTCAGTGCAGTCGTGATGGGCTGAACGGCCTCCTTCTGCACTGTAGGGATTCTTTAAAAGGATCAGAACAACCATAGAGTTATTCCGGCTCTTTGTAGACCCAGTCAATCTCATTTTCCTGATCTATCCCCATAGCCAACAAGTTTATTGCCCTCAATGTCTATCCAATTCCTTCCACCATCCTCATGGACAGTGAGCTCAAAGCCATTATTAATTTGTAAAATAATTCTTCCAGATACCTCCTGTCCACAGCTAATAGAAGCAGGTCTTTTTGTCCAAACCAGTCATATTCCTGTTCATCTCCCAAGTCTCCCCTAACCTCCTTGGCCCACAGAGGACACCCTACGCCCCTCTAGTACCTCAGCTTCTCGAGTTGACTATCATATCCTTCCCTGAAATGTACTGACTGTAATTTCAACAAAACGTAGTACCTTTAACAGAATAAAACACCAAAGTGTTTCATAGGAACATTGTGAACCAGAATACCAAGCCACATGTTACACAAATAGAAGTTTAAGATCATCGCAGGATTAAATATTTAATTAATAATTTTTAATAATCTTTACTGTAAGTAGGCTGACATTAACACCGCAATGAAGTTACTGTGAAAAGCCCCTAGTCGCCACACTCCGGCACCTGTTTGGGTACACAGAGGGAGAATTCAGAATGTCCAAATTACCTAACAGCACATCTTTTGGGATTTGTGGGAAGAAACCGGAGCACCCGGAGGGAACCCACGCAGACACTGGGAGAATGTACAGACTTCACACAGACAGTGACCCAAGCCGGGAATCAAACCTGGGACCCTGGAGCTGTGAATCAACAATGCTACCCACTATGTTACCGTGCTGCCCCAAATATGCCACCAAGGATGTGATCATGGCTTAAACTCGACTGTCTTTAGGGAGGGTTGGAGTCAGTCTGCAGGGATGGAGTTTAGGGCCGGGACCAGTTTTTCCAATATTGAACTGAAGGATATTTCTGCTCAGCCAGTACTGGATGTCAGATAAGCCACCTGAATTTTTAAATTCCAGATTTTTATGGAATTAAAATTTCACCATCTGCCATGGTGGGATTTGAACCCAGGTCTCCGGATTACTAGTCGTGACAATGCCATTGTACTACTGCTTCCCTGTGCAATGGAAGAGTTGAGAGAGATGGTGGTGAGGTACAACTGGGTATCAGCTGACATGTGAAAACTAATGCTGTTGTTTCCGATTATGTTCCCGTGGAAGATGGAAAAGTAACGAGAAGATGAAAGTTCAGGGAATAAGGTTGCAATTCCTCGGTTTATAGATACCAAATCATTTAGTCGATATTGCCTCCCTATCCTTTCTGCTAAAATGACTCGCCTCGCACTTCTGTATTAAAACTACATCTGTCCTGTTGCAGGCTATTTATAGCAACCTCACTGCCATACCCCCCTTACTATCAGGATAGATTTTTCAGCACCTTGCTAACGAGACTGCATTTGTTTATTGTCACGTGTACCGAGGTACAGTGAAAGGTATTGTTCTCCGTGCAGCTCAAGAGTTCATTCCGTACATGAAAAGAAAATACATGGGGTGGCCCAGTAGTTAGCACTGCTGCCTACAGCGCTGAGGACCCAGGTTCGATCCCAGCCTCGGGTCACTGTCTGTGTGGAGTTTGCACATTAAGACCATAAGACATAGGAGCAGAATTAGGCCACTCGGCCCATCGGGTCTGCTCGCCATTCAATCATGGCTGATATTTTCTCATCCCCATTCTCCTGCCTTCTCCCCATAACCCCTGATCCCCTTATTAAACAAGAACCTATCTATCTCGGTCTTAAAGACACTCAGTGAATTGGCCTCCACAGCCTTCTGCGGCAAAGAGTTCCACAGATTCACCACCAAGAAATCCCTCCTCATCTCTGTTTTAAAGGGTCGTCCCTTTAGTCAGAGATTGTGTCCTCTGGTTCTAGTTTTTCCTACAAGTGGAAACATCCTCTCCACGTCCACTCTATCCAGGCCTCGCAGTATCCTGCAAGTTTCAATAAGATCCCCCCTCATCCTTCTAAACTCCAATGAGTACAGACCTAGAGCCCTCAACCGTTCCTCATACGACAAGCTCTTCATTCCAGGGATCATTCTTGTGAACCTCCTCTGGACCCTTTCCAACATCTACCCCTTAGATATGGGGCTCAAATTCTCCGTGTCTATCACCCCACAACCCAAAGATGTGCAGGTTAGGCCATGTTAAATTGGAAAAATACAATTGGGTACTCTTAAAAAAAAATTTTTAAATAACTACATAATAGAGCTCCATTAGCAGAGGCCGAAATCGGGGCTTGCGATCGGGCAGAGAACAGCTCCAGACACAGAAATTGGGACAGGCGTGTGATGCCGAATCGCGATGCTCCACCTCCTCAAAAACAGCATCAAGGAAACACAGGCGCACGTAGTGGCAACACCATTTGTACATTAGTGGGCTCACATACAATTCTGCGCCTCAAACGACGGCACGGTCAGAAAGAGCGCGCGCACGAGAGAGGAAATATAGTGCCTGCTGTGGACCGGTTGTGACCATTCTATCCTATTCTCAATCTCTTTGCCAGTCTTACTTTCGTATTCTCTTCTCCCCTCAACTTAACGAATTAAATGATGGAGATGCCGGCGTTGGACTGGGGTGGGCACAGTAAGAAGTCTTACAACACCAGGTTAAAGTTCAACAGGTTTGTTTGAAATCACAAGCTTTCGAAGTGGAGCTGATGAAGGAGCTGTGCTCCGAAAGCTCACGTTTCCAAACAAACCTGTTGGTCTTTTAACCTGGTGTTATAAGACTTCTTACTTATCGGATTAAGAGTGACCTTGATAGAGCAGCTGGGAGGAACAAAACACCTTCGGCAGTGAGGGGGTCAATAACTAGGGGGACATAGATCGAAAGTAATTGGAAGATTAGAGGGGAGCTGGAGTATGTTTCCTACCCAGAGAGGTGGGGGCCTGGAAATTATTGCCTAAACAGGAGCACTGTGGGGGCAGCACAGTAGCACAAGTGTCTATCACTGTGGCTTCACAGCACCAGGGTCCCAGGTTCGATTCCCCGCTGAGTCACTGTGTGCGGAGTCTGCATGTTCTCCCCGTGCGTTTCCTCCGGTTTTCTCCCACAGTCCAAAGACGTGCAGGTTAGGTGGATTGACCATACTAAAATTGCCCTCAAGTGTCCCAAAAAAAAAAGGTCAGGAAGAGTTATTGGATTATGGGGATAGGGTGGAAGTGAGGGCTAAAGTGGGTCGGTGCAGACTCGATGGGCCAAATGGCCTCCTTCTGCACTGTTTGTTCTATGTAGTGGATGGTACACACCCTCATGCCATTTAATATTTAATTTGCACTTACATGCTGTGACCAACAGAGTTATGGAGCAAGAGGTAGGGTTGGGATGGATAGTTCTTTCGACTGGCAGAGACATGACCAATAGTTCCTTCTACGCCATAAATGTTTCGTTTCCATATTTCTCAAAGCTCACACTGGCCACGGTCAGCAGGATACAGTGTTGACTGTTGGCCTGGGTTTAGTTAGCGAACTCAAGAGAGGATATATCAGTATGACCATCACCAGGCTAGGTCAGGGGAGGGAAGTTAGCAAGGTCCCTACTGCCTTCTGGAAAGCAGAGCTTGCAGGAAGATGTGTGCTGAGTGTGCGAAGGGTAATTGCAATGTTCAGCAATGGTAAAATTAGGACATACTGGATCAGCTGCCGGTCATATATCTCGATTCGACAAACCTGGTCTCTTCTATAGCTTCCGCTTCTTCATCTTCATCTTCATCCTGACTAAAGAGGACTTCATCTTCTAGATCCATGTCAAAGTTGTTGCTGATCTCAGTGCCCTGACTGTACAAATACCCACTGAAAATCAAGGAAAAATAAAGTTAGATGGAATACGTGGTCTCAAAGCCCCATAAAGTCTTAACCAGGACTAGCCTTTCAGCTCAAAGTAGCAGGAATTTAACAAGATGAGCTTCAAGTTAGTGAAGTAATCCTGTTGCAACTGCTACAGTTCTAAATCAGCTTCATTCCCTGTAATGTTAGAGCAACAGAAGCACATTGTGGGTATGAGACTGGTCTGAGGTACTTCACTCTCCCATCTTCCAAACGTCGATCATGTTATTGGTTATCCTAGTACAGGGATGCTCAAAACTATTGCAACTGAGATTTTTTTTTTGGGGGGGGGGGGGGGGGGCACAAAGTTAACGAATGACTGCATGTGATCTTACAAAAATGCAATCCTTTACTAGTGTGCAACGTGTTGCGTGTAATTCAAAGCAGTCTCTTTTTAAATAAAAATTAGAGTACCCAATTCAGTTTTTTTGCAATTAAAGGGCAATTTAGCGAGGCCAATTCACCTACCCTGCACATCTTTGGGTTGTGGGGGCGAAACCCACGCAAACATGGGGAGAATGTGCGAACTCCACACAGACAGTGACCCAGAGCCAGGGACCTCGGCACATGAGGTAGCTGTGCTACCCTTTATGCCACCGTGTTGCCCCAAAGCATTAACATCCTCTATTTATTCCCAGTTCAGAAAGGTTTGGACCTTTTGGATTAGTGCTTCAAGCCCATGGGGTTGAAAAACTTAAGCTTTGATATCAATTTGCACACAAACAGATGATAAAGACAGGAAGGGTCTGCACAGGTTGCAGATTGCTCCTAGACACCCAGCCCTTGCAGTTGTGATAAAGTGATGGCCACTTTTGTATAATTCTGCCTCTCTCATTAATGTCAGACTTGGTACTGGTCAGCACAAAGTCATCACACCCAGCACATGCATATTAAGAGTCAATAATTTTAAAAATTGGACACAAGGCTGCAAACCATATGGCTTCTTGCATCTGGGCATCGCCAGTGAATACCAAATTAAATATGGCAATATTCACCCCATCAGCATCACCAAACCCCCCACTAACATCCTGGGTGTTTACCATTGACCAGAAACTGAACTGGTCATATAAATACTGTGGTTAAAAGGTAGGAGGTAAGTAACATATCTCCAGACTCCCCAAAGCCTGTCCACCATCTACAAGCCACAAGTCAGTGTGATGGAACACACTCCACTTGACTGGATGAGGAGTGCAACCACAACAAGCTCAACACGATCCAGGACAAAGCAGCTCACTAGATTGGCACCCTATCCTCAAACGTTCACTCCCTCCGCCAGCGAGACAGTAGCAGCTGTGCACACCATCTACAAGATGCACTGCAGGAACTTGGGTTCCTTAAGCGGCACCTTCCAAACCCACAACCACTACCATCTAGAAGGACAAGAGCAGCAGATGGGTCTTTTTCCAGTTTGCAGGCAGTGACTAGTGTGGTACCGAAGGGATCTGTGCTAGGACCCCAACTGTTCACATTATATATGAATGGTTTGGACAAGTGAGGGGCAGCATGGTGGCATAGTGGTTCGCACTGCTACCTCACTGCACCAAGGATCCGGGTTCGATCCAGGTCGCGGGACACTGGGGTTTGAACATTCTCCCATGTCTGCGTTGGTCTCACCCCCACAATGCAAAAGATGTGCAGGGAAGGTGGATTGACTATGATAAATTGTCCTTAATTGGAAAAAAAAAGAATCGAGTACTCCTATAAAATAAACACTTTTTAAAAAATGAATATTTGGACAAGGGAACCCAATGTATCATCTCCAAGAGGTGGAAGGGAGAGCTGTGAGGATGCGGAGATGCTTCTGCGGGATTTGGACAGGCTGAGTGAGTGGGCACATGCACGGCAGATGCAGTACAATGTGGATAAATGTGAGGTTATCCACTTCGGTAGCAAAATAGGAAGGCAGATTATTATTTGAACGGGTGTAAATTGAGAGAGGTGGATACGGAGCGAGACCTTTGTGTCCTCGTGCATCAGTCGCTGAAAGTAAGCACGCAGGTACAGCAGGCAGTAAAGGTGGCCAATGGCATGTTGGCCTTCATAGCGAGAGGATTTGAGTATTGGAATAGAGATGTTTTGCTGCAGTTCTATAGGGCATTGGTGAGGCCACACCTGGAGTATTGTGTGTAGTTTTGGTGTCCTTATCTGAGGAAGGATGTTCTTGCTATGGAGGGAGGGCAGAGAAGGTTTACCAGGCTGATTGCTGGGATGGCAGGACTGTCATAGGAGGAGAGACTAAATCAGTTAGGATTATATTCATTGGAGTTTAGAAGAGTGAGAGGGGATCTCATAGAAACTCACAAAATTCTAACAGGATTAGACAGGGTAGATTCAGAAAGAACGTTCCCGATGGTGGGGGAGCCCAGAACCAGGGGTCATAGTTTGAGGATAAGGGGTAAAACTTTTGGGACTGAGGTGAGGAGAAATTTCTTCACCCAGAGTGGTGAATCTGTGGAATTCACTACCACAGAAAATAGTGGAGGCCAAAACATTGTGTAATTTCAAGAAGGAATTATATATAGCTCTTGGGTCTACCCATACCAGCCGCCCCAAACAGACGCCAGAATGTGGCGACTAGGGGCTTTTCACAGTAACTTAATTGAAGCCTACTTGTGACAATAAGCAATTTTCATTCTCGGGTAAAAGAGAGAAGCAGCTGGGGAGGCAGCGGCGGGCCCTGGCAAGATCTTCCCTGAATCCAGTGGTGGAGTCCACCCTGAGAATCTGGAAGCAGTTTACGCACCATTTTAAGCTCTGTTCCCAGTCTTCGCTAATGCCGATCTGCAATAACCATCTTTTCCTGCCAGCGGGTTTGGACTTGACATTTAAGTCATGGGAGGTGAAGGGTTGGGAGACCTGTTTGTGGAGGGGGAGGTCTGACAGTTGTGGAGGGGAGCTTGCAGAGAAACTGCCTGGTTCCAGTCTTTACAGATTTATGATTGTTTTTTGCTCAAGGCTTTTCCCTCCTTTCCCTTTAGCACCACCCTCTTTCCCGTTGAAGAGGATTTTGTCTTTGGCCAGGTCTGATGAGGGCACTATTTTGGTCATATGCAGCCATATCCTCTCAGCAGAGTCAGCTCCATTGAGTGAGGAGAGGGCGAAATGAGAGGGCTAGTTGGGTCCCATTTTGGATGATGAGGTATGGTGAAGTCCTTCACAGGGTCAACTCCACATTAAAGTTGTAAGTCAGAGACTGAAGTATCGGTAATCTGTAAATATGCACAATCTGTAGGTTTGTGTGCGAGACTGTGATGATGCATTAATTCAGGGAAGTGATTAATAAGTAATTTAGCTTGCTGTTTAATTATCGAATTGAAATGCACACTCCCAAGAGTAATGAAAGAGACACTTTTCCAAACAAGCCATACTGATTACATGAAGGAGAGCACAACCATGGCAACATTAAAAGGTAAATCTCACCTGACCGAACGGCATGTGAAGAACACAATCCTTTTCAGTTTCTTGTTGTAGAAGAAATAGTTAAAGACCAAAGGCTGCCCTCCTCGCCATAGGGGTCAGAGTCCAGATCTGGATTGTAGCTGAAACAAAGTGATTCCACACAATTAAAATCACTTAAAAAACTGACATGCATAAAAAGAAATGTCCGTTCTGATGATCAAGTGCCTTGCTCAAAGTCACGACAGCAAGACAGGTCATAACATCTTGTAGTTTAGAGATGTCTCACACACAATCTACATATACAGATATACATATTACAACATTAAATGCTCTCCGGGAGACAGTGACTTTATTAGGATGCAGTAACATTGACTATCTACCCTGTGCTGGGGGGGGGGGGGGGGGAGGTGGGGGGGGGGGGGGGGGGGGGGGGGGGTGGGGGGGGGGGGGGGTGGGGGCCGCGCAGGAGGACCAGAGAGATCCACCTGGCGCGTTCCGATGTGTGGAAAATAGAAAGTCTCTTCATTAATTAATTCCTCCAGTAAACACTTTTTATCCAAATTTTCAGATACAAAAATCAGCCTGTTATCTCCAAGCAGTTCAGTCCAAACATCACCACCATCAAAATTGACACCACACCCTCTTGTAGAAGGGCAACAGTTTTAAACATGCTTTGTTGTTCATCTTGGCCATACCCGAGAGGAATATTCTTGGACAGCTAAAACAAAATACTGCCCAGCCACCTGGTTACTATTTGCAGCTTCCTTAACTTGAGGGTATTAAAGTCACAGGCCTTAAAACTGATTCTGCATTTGCACAAAGAACAGAAATTCTAACCTTTTCCTTTCCCCAATTTAAAAAAAAAAAAATTTTTATTAAGATTTTCACAAAATATAAACAAAACAACCATGGTAAAAACCCAAGAACAACCACCCAACTACAAAAGCAACTACAAAAACAAAAAAAAAAAAACAACAAAAAGGAAAGAGATAACACCCGCCACATCCAACAAACCCATGTACACAATTCTCCCTCCCACCGAAACAAACCCCCCCCCCCCCCCCCCCGGTTGCTGCTGCTGTCGGCCTATTTCCCTACCGTTCCACCAGGAAGTCCAGGAAAGGCTGCCACCACCTAAAGAACCCCTGTACTGATCCCCTCAGGGCAAATTTCACCTTCCCAATTTGATGAACCCTGCCATATCATTGATCCAGGCCTCCACGCTTGGGGGCCTCGCATCCTTCCATTGGAGCAAGATCCTCCGCCGGGCTACTAGGGCTGCAAAGGCCAGAACACCGGCCTCTTTCGCCTCCTGCACTCCCGGCTCCACTGCAACCCCAGAAATTGCAAGTCCCCAGCCTGGCTTGACCCTGGATCCCACCACCCTCGACACGTCCTTGCTACCCCCTTCCAAAACTCCCCCAGGCTGGGCATGCCCAAAACATATGGGCGTGTTCGCTGGGCTCCCCGAGCACCTAGCACACCCTTCTTCCGCCCCCGAAAAACCTACTCATCCTCGTCCCAGTCATGTGGGCCATGTGCAGCACCTTGAACTGTATGAGGCTAAGCCTCGCACAGGAAGAGAAGGAATTCACTCTCCAGGGCATCCGCCCACGTCCCCTCCTCAATCTCCTCACCCAGCTCCTCTTCCCATTTACCCTTCAGTTCCTCCACCGAGGCCTCGTCTACCTCCTGCATTACCCGGTATATGTCCGAAATCCTCCTTCCTCCAACCCACACCCCCCGAGAGCACCCTGTCCCGTACCCCACGTGGGGGCAACAAGGGGAACCCCTGCACCTGCCGCGTGGCAAACTCCCTAACCTGCATGTACCGAAATATGTTCTCTGGGGGGAGCCCAAACTTCCCCTCTAACTCTCCCAAGCCCGCGAACCTCCCCTCCACAAACAGGTCCCTCAACCTCCTAACCCCTACCCTGTGCCAGCCCAGAAAATCCGCCATCAATGCTCCCTCGAACAAACCGATGGTTCCCCCGTATTGGGGCCTCCATCGAGCCCCCCACTTCTCCCCTATGCCGTCTCCATTGCCCCCAAATTTTGAGGGTAGCCGCCACCACCGGGCTCGTGGTATACCTCGTTGGAGGGAGCGGCAACGGCGCCGTTACCAGCGCCTCCAGGCTCGTGCCCACACAGGACGCCATCTCCATCCTCTTCCATGCTGCCCCTTCCCCGTCCATTACCCACTTACGCACCATCGCTGCATTGGCAGCCCAATAGTACCCACAGAGGTTGGGCAGCGCCAGCCCCCCCCCATCCCTGCCCCGTTCCAAGAGTAGCCTTCTCGCCCTCGGAGTCCCATGCGCCCACACAAATCCCGTAATACTCCTGTTAACTCTCCTAAAAAAGGCCTTCGGGATAAGGATGGGAAGGCACTGGAACAGGAACAAAATCTCGGAGCACCGTCATCTTGACGGACTGCACCCTGCCCGCCAGTGACAACGGTAACATATCCCACGTTTTGAACTCCTCCTCCATCTGCTCCACCAACCTAGAGGTTGAGCTTGCAGGCCCCCCCCAGCTCCCAGCCACCTGGACTCCTAGGTACCTGAAGCTCTTCCCTGCCTGCTTCAGTGGGAGCCTACCAATCCCCTCCTCCTGATCCCCCGGGTGCACCACAAACAACTCGCTCTTGCCCAGGTTGAGCTTATACCCAGAGAAGCCCCCAAATTCGCTGAGAATCCTCAGCACCTCTGGCATCCCCCCCACCGGGTCCGCCACATACAGCAACAGGTCATCCGCATAAAGCGACACTATGCTCCTCCCCACCCCGTACCAGGCCCCTCCAGTTCCCTGACTCCCTCAACGCCATGGCCAGGGGCTCAATTGCCAACGCAAAGAGCAAGGGGGACAGGGGACACCCCTGTCTCGTCCCCCGGTACAGCCGAAAGTACTCCGACCTCCTCCTATTCGTGGCTACACTCGCCATCGGGGCCGCATAGAGCAACCTCACCCAACGGACAAACCCTTCCCCAAACCCAAACCTTTCCAACACCTCCCACAGATACCCCCACTCAACCCTATCAAAGGCCTTCTCCGCATCTAATGCCACAACTATCTCCGCCTCCCTTCCACAGCCAGCATCATAATAACGTTGAGGAGCCTTCGTACGTTAGTATTCAACTGCCTTCCCTTCACAAACCCAGTCTGGTCCTCGTGAATGACCCCCAGCACACAATCCTCTATTCTTGTGACTAAGATCTTTGACAGCAGCTTGGCGTCTACATTTAGCAGCGAGATTGGCCTATATGACCCACACTGCAGAGGGTCCTTGTCCCGCTTCAGGATCAAGGAAATCAGTGCCCGTGACATAGTTGGGGGCAAAGCCCCCCCCCCCCCCCCCCCCCCCTTGCCTCGTTAAAGGTCCGGACCAACAGGGGGCCCGCATACCTTTTATAAAATTTGGCCGGAAACCCATCCGGCCCCGGCGCCTTCCCCGACTGCATGCTCCTCCAGCTCAAGCGGCGCCCCCAGTCCCTCCACCTGCCCCTCCTCCACCCTCGGAAATCGCAGCTTGTCCAAGCAGCGCCCCATCTCCCCCCCCCCCATCCACCGGGGGTTCAGACCAGTACAGTTCCCCATAAAAGTCCCTAAAGACCACATTAACGTCTACCCCCCTCCGCACCACCTTCCCAACTCTATCCGTCACTCCCAAAATCTCCCTGGCCGCGTCTCGCTTTCGGAGCTCGCGTGCCAGCATCCTGCTCGCCTTCTCCCCATATTCATATACTGCCCCCTGTGCTTTCCTCCACTGAGCTTCCGCCTTTCTGGTAGTCAATAGGTCAAACCTGGCCTGAAGGCTACGCCTCTCGCCCAGCAATCCCTCCTCCGGAGCCTCCGCATACTCCTAGCATCCTCACCATCTCCCCCATCAATCTCTCCCTCTGCTCCCCCCCTCTCCCTATGGGTTCGGAATGGAAATCAACTACCCCTCTAAATCACACCGCCTTCATGCCTCCCAGACCGTCCCCACTAGGACCTCCCCATTATCGTTGGCCTCAAGGTACCTCTCATTACACACCCTGAACCCTCCCGCCACCTCCTCGTCTCCCAGCAGCCCCACCTCCAAGCGCCAGAGCGGACGCTGGTCCTCTCCTCCCCCAGCCCGAGGTCCATCCAGGGCAGGGCATGATCCGAAATGGCAATGGCAGAGTATTCAACATCCTCCACCCTCGAAACCAGCCCCCTGCTCAGGACAAAACAAAAATAAATCCTCGAATAAGCCTCATGAACATGGGAGAAAAAACGAGTACTCCCTGGCCCCTTGGCCTCGCAAACCTCCAGGGATCACCCCTCCCATCTGATCCATAAATCTCTTCAACACCTTAGCCACCGCTGGCCTCCTACCCGTCCGGACTTGGATCGATCCAATGGGGGATCCAGCACCGTGTTGAAGTCCCCCCCCCCCCTCCAGCACCGTGTTGAAGTCGCCCCCCCCCCCTCCAGCACCGTGTTGAAGTCGCCCCCCCCCCCCCAGCCCGTGTTGAATCGTCCAGTCCCCCCCCCCCCAGCACCGTGTTGAAGTCGTCCCGTCCCCCCCCCCCCAGCATCGTGTTGAGTCCCCCCCCCCTCCAGCACCGTGTTGAAGTCCCCCCCCCCCTCCAGCACCGTGTTGAAGTCCCCCCCCCCTCCAGCACCGTGTTGAAGTCGTCCCCCCCCCCCAGCACCGTGTTGAAGCCCCCCCCCCCCAGCCCCGTGTTGAAGTCCCCCCCCCCCCCAGCACCGTGTTGAAGTCCCCCCCCCCCTCCACACCGTGTTGAAGTTCCGCCCCCCCCCCCTCCAGCACCGTGTTGAAGTCGCCCCCCCCCCCTCCAGCACCGTGTTGAAGTCGTCCAGTCCCCCCCCCCCCTCCAGCACCGTGTTGAAGTCGCCGTTCCCCCCCCCCCCCCCCACCGTGTTGAAGTCGTCCGTCCCCCCCCCCCCAGCATCGTGTTGAAGTCCCCCCCCCCTCCAGCATCGTGTTGAAGTCCCCCCCCCCTCCAGCACCGTGTTGAAGTCCCCCCCCCCTCCAGCCCGTGTTGAAGTCCCCCCCCCCCAGCACCGTGTTGAAGTCCCCCCCCCCCCCCAGCACCGTTTGAAAGTCCCCCCCCCCCCATCACCGTGTTGAAGTCCCCCCCCCCCCAGCACCGTGTGGAAGTCCCCCCCCCCTCCAGCACCGTGTTGAAGTCCCCCCCCCCCCTCCATCCAGCACCGTGTTGAGTCCCCCCCCCCCCTCCAGCACCGTGTTGAAGTCCGCCCCCCCCCCCTCCACACCGTGTTGAAGTCGTCCAGCCCCCCCCCCCCCCCAACACCGTGTTGAAGTCGTCCCGTCCCCCCCCCCCCAGCATCGTGTTGAAGTCCCCCCCCCTCCAGCACCGTGTTGAAGTCCCCCCCCCCCCCTCCAGCACCGTGTTGAAGTCGTCCCCCCCCCCCAGCACCGTGTTGAAGTCCCCCCCCCCCAGCACCGTGTTGAAGTCCCCCCCCCCCAGCACCGTGTTGAAGTCCCCCCCCCCAGCACCGTGTTGAAGTCCCCCCCCCCCTCCAGCACCGTGTTGAAGTCGTCCCCCCCCCCCTCCAGCACCGTGTTGAATCGTCCAGTCCCCCCCCCCCCCCCCCAGCACCGTGTTAAGTCGTCCCCTCCCCCCCCCCCCCTCCAGCATCGTGTTGAAGTCCCCCCCCCCTCCAGCACCGTGTTGAAGTCCCCCCCCCCCAGCACCGTGTTGAAGTCCCCCCCCCCCAGCACCGTGTTGAAGTCCCCCCCCCTCCAGCACCGTGTTGAAGTCCCCCCCCCCTCCAGCACCGTGTTGAAGTCCCCCCCCCCCCCCCCGCACCGTGTTGAAGTCCCCCCCCCCCCTCCAGCACCGTGTTGAAGTCCCCCCCCCCCCTCCAGCACCGTGTTGAAGTCCCCCCCCCCTCCAGCACCGTGTTGAAGTCCCCCCCCCCTCCAGCACCGTGTTGAAGTCCCCCCCCCCTCCAGCACCGTGTTGAAGTCCCCCCCCCCCTCCAGCACCGTGTTGAAGTCCGCCCCCCCCCCCAGCACCGTGTTGAAGTCCCCCCCCCCCCAGCACCGTGTTGAAGTCCGTCCCCCCCCCCCCCAGCACCGTGTTGAAGTCCGTCCCCCCCCCCCCAGCACCGTGTTGAAGTCCGTCGTCCCCCCCCTCCAGCACCGTGTTGAAGTCCCCCCCCCCCCCCCCCCGCACCGCGTTGAAGTCGTCCCCCCCCCCCCCCCAGCACCGTGTTGAAGTCCCCCCCCCCCCCCTCCAGCACCAGTGTTGAAGTCCCCCCCCCCCCCTCCAGCACCGTGTTGAAGTCCCCCCCCCCCCCTAGCACCGTGTTGAAGTTCCCCCCCCCCTCCAGCCCCGGGTTGAAGTCGTCCCGTCCCCCCCCCTCCAGCACCGTGTTGAAGTCCCCCCCCCCCCCTCCAGCACCGTGTTGAAGTCCCCCCCCCCCCCTAGCACCGTGTTGAAGTCGCCCCCCCCCCTCCAGCACCGTGTTGAAGGATCGTACCCGTCCCCCCCCCTCCAGCACCGTTGAAGGTCGTCCCGTCCCCCCCCCCCCTCCAGCACCGTGTTGAAGTCGTCCCGTCCCCCCCCCCCCTCCAGCACCATGTTGAAGTCGTCCCGTCCCCCCCCCCTCCAGCACCATGTTGAAGTCTCCCCCCCCCCCCCCTCCAGCACCATGTTGAAGTGTCCCCCCCCCTCCAGCACCATGTTGAGTGTCCCCCCCCCCCTCCAGCACCATGTTGAAGTGCCCCCCCCCCCCCCTCCAGCACCAGGCTTGAAGTGCCCCCCCCCCCCCTCCAGCACCATGGTTGAAGTCCCCCCCCCCTCCAGCACCATGTTGAAGTCCCGTCCCCCCCCCCTCCAGCACCATGTTGAAGTCCCGTCCCCCCCCCTCCAGCACCATGTTGAAGTCCCGTGTCCCCCCCCCCCCCCCCCCATCACCATGTTGAAGTCCCCCCCCCCCCCCCCCCTCCAGCACCATGTTGAAGTCCCGTCCCCCCCCCCCCCCCCCTCCAGCACCATGTTGAAGTCCCCCCCCCCCCCCCCCCACCCATGATCAGGCCCCCCACCTCCAGGTCCGGAAAGCGGCCCAACATGTGCCGCATAAACCCTGCATCGTCCCAATTTGGGGCGTAAACATTCACCAACACCCGCTCCCCCTGCAGCTTACCACTCACCATCACATACCTCCCGCCACTGTCAGCCACCACCCTCAACGCCTCAAACGACACCCTCTTTCCCACCCGATTCTTCTCATCCAGCCCCGAATGAAAATACTTGGCCCACCCATCCCTTCCTCAGCCGAATCTGGTCCGCCACTTTCAGGTGAGTCTCTTGGAGCATGGCCACATCTGCCTTCAGCCCCTTAAGTGCGCAAACACCCAGGCCTGTTTGACCGGCCCGTTCAGCCCCCTCACATTCCAGGTTATCAGCCGGATCAGAGGGCTCCCTGCCCCCTCCCCTGTCGAGTAGCCATAACCCATCCCCTGCCCACCACTGTCCAGCGTCCCCCACGGCAGCAACTAACTCCACCACCCCCCCCCCCCCCCCCCCCCCCCCCCCCCAATACTCCAGCTCCTTCCTGGCCATTTCAGCAGCAACCCGGTTACCCCTCTTTCTCCCCTCCCCCCCCGGACCATACCTCCGACTCCTCCCCACATGGGACTACTCCTCCTCCTTCGTGCCCATCAGCAGGCCCTCCTCCCTCCCCACTCTTGCACGGGAAAATAACAGCCAGCAAAGGCCCACACTTCTCAGCCCCGACCCCACCATCCTACAGCGTGAGAAACCAGAGAAAAGCCCGTGCTTCCGCCCTGCCCAACCCCGCCTCCTCTAGGGCAACTCCCATTGCCAGTCCCCAACACCAGCTCCCCGGACTCCCAGTTTACCTCCCAGCCCGAACCCGTCCACCAGACCCATACAAAAAGACATAACGACATCGCCCCACCCACCCTAAAGCCAACACACATCTTGCATTAAACAGAGAACCTACCCCCCCCTCCAGACCAAAATTAAACACCATTACATTATCATACAAAAACCCCCATCTTTGGCCCTCAGTTTGAGTCCAGTTTCTCAGCCTACACAAAGGCCCACGCCTCCTCCGGAGACTCAAATAATGGTGCCGGTCCTTGTAGGTGACCCACAGACGCGCCGACTGCAACATGCCAAACTTCACGCTCCGTCTGTGGAGCACCGCCTTCGTTCGGTTGAACCCGGCCCTCCGCTTAGCCACCTCCGCACTCCAGTCCTGGTAGATCCGCACCTCCGTGTTCTCCCACTTGCTGCTCCGCTCTCTTGGCCCACCGGAGCACGCACTCTCGATCAACGAACTGGTGAAACCGCACCAACACCGCCCGCGGCGGCTCGTTCGGCTTGGGCCTCCTAGCCAGAATTCTGTGGGCCCCCTCCAACTCCAGGGGCCCCTGGAGGGACCCAGCTCCCATCAACGAATTCAGCATAATGACCACATAGGCCGCCAGGTCCGCCCCCCCCCCCCCCCCCCCCCCCCCCCCCCCCGCGCGAGGCCCAGGATCCGCAAATTCTTCCGCCTCGACCGGTTGTCCAGCTCCTCGAACCGCTCCTGCCACTTTTTAATGGAGCGCCTCGTGCATCTCCACCTTCCCCGCGACGGCCACGGCCTCATCCTCCCTTGCAGAGGCCTGCTGCTGCAGCTCCCGGATCGCGGCCCCCTGAGCTGTCCGAGTCTCCATCAGCTCTCTGGTGGTAGCCTTCAGCGACTCCAGCAGCTCCACCTTAAGCTCCTGGAAGCAGCGCAGCAGAGTCTCCTGCTGCTCCTGCGCCCACTGCCTCAGCTCCTCGAGGGCTCCGCCGGCCACCATTTTGTTTCTCTTCCCCTGCTTTTCCAGGGGGGCGCTTCCACCGTTTTACTGCTCATCCCACTCCTGGTCCGGACCATAGGACCCTAGGGATCTACTCCAGACCCCTTCCCACGTCGGGATTCATCGAAGAAGTTCCGTTGGGGGCCCTGAAAAGAGCCCCAAAGTCCTATTTAGCAGGAGCTGCCGAACGTGCAGCTTAGCTCCGCATAGCCGCAACCGGAAGTCTCCTTTCCCTAATTCAGCTGCAATGTTCAACTAACTGTTAGGATGGAAATGGGAGAAGTGCACAGTCCGTCTCTCGTCCCATGACTAGACGGATCACATCTTTCCCAGTAGCTACATACCAAATGTGCTTTACCTATTCATCTCAGAACGATCACCAAATGTCCAGGTTTAACGTGATGAATGTGAAGATATCCAATTTGGACAGAGAAACAGAATGGCAGAGTATTATTTAATTGGTGATAGATTGGGAAATGTTAAATTAATCGTTTTCAAGTTACCTGTAGATGTCACACTCTGACAGACAGATCTCTTCATCAACAGCATCCCAAAGCTGAGGCTTCAGTGTGTTAAACTCCTCTCCAACAGCAGAAAACAGGCTGGTGTTCACAGCATTCACCACCTGAACAAAATAAAGATAATCACTGAACACTGAATGGACAGAGCAAACAATGGGTTTAGTCTTCACCACAAGGGTCCTGCACTCACCTGTCAAACTGTTCTGGATTCCAGGATGTGCAAAGATAACCACAGCTTATTTTATTTACTCCAAACCATTATCGCACCCATTTCACAACCCTCATCTCCAACAAGTGGAGCAGCTCATACACTTCCATCTGATCACTTCCCTCCCTTCTCCTAGACCACATCCTGATCACTTCCCTCCCTCCTAGACCACATCCTGATCACTTCCCTCCCTTCTCAGCCCACTTCCCTCCCTCCTCCTCAGCCCACATCCTGATCACTTCCCTCCCTTCTCCTCAGCTCACATTCTGATCACTTCCCTCCCTTCTCCTAGACCAAAGCCACATCCACATCCTAGTCGCCACATTCCGGCACCTGTTCAGTTTCACTTGAGGGAGAATTCAGAATGTCCAATTCACCCAACAAGTATGTCTTTCGGGACTTGTGGGAGGAAACCCACGCAGACACAGGGAGAACGTGCAGACTCCACACAGACAGTGACCCAAGTGGGGATCAAACCTGGGACTCTGGAGCTGTGAAGCAACAGTGCTAACCACTGTGCCACCCAAAATAAATAAATGTCTGTCTTCTGTTCCTGACGCAAACTGTTCCGTCACCACCAACTTCACCCACCCGTTCCGTCACCACCAACTTCACCGTACACTTTAATAAAAGCAAAATACTGCAAAATGTTGGTGAGAGAAAAAGAGTTAATGTTGCAGGTCTATGACTTCTTTGGAATCGGCTCTGAAGTAGTAACATTGGGCTCTGCCAGACCAGCTGAATATTTCCAGCACTTCCTGTTTTTAATTTCAGATTTCCAAGATCTGCAGTATTTTGCTTTTATTAGAACTCCATCTCCTCCCTCCCTCCCGTCCCAATATCTGTGCGACTGTCAAATGTTTGGAAATGCACCTGCAAAGCACATTGGGATATTTGACTATGTAAGTTGTTGTTACTATTTGCTAAAGAGCGAGTAAGTGACTATCTTCTGTCGCATCTAGATTAATGATTTTCAAAGTGGGGTTCGCGACCTGCATATGGGTCATGGGATGGTGTAGAATGGGTCGCCAAAAGGTCCCCAAAAATGATTCCAAAGATTGCCTGACCGTTTTTTGTTTTCTCTCTGGGTAAATTCTCACTGCAGTACAGTGTCTGACCACACAAGGCTGATGCAGACGTCAGTGCCATTGACTCTGCCTGTCTGGGCCAGTTTGCAGCCAGTGACTTGTCAAATTCTTTGGGTGGCATTTCCTGTTACTTTGTTCAGTGGCAGAATCTGTATTATTTCGAGTTCCAGTGCATCACTAACAAACCCCATGCGCCCTTTATCATTCTCTTAGTTAACCTGGATGTACAGCTTCCCCCGCCCTTACAAGCCTCCACTCCAGAATTGTCTCTCCATATCAGGGCTCGTGTTCTTAAAGAACATGTCCTTTTTTTTTCTCCCCCATCATCATCTCCCCCGTCACTATCCACCTCCTCTACCCAGGTACTTGTCCCAAGTATCCATCGCTGACATATGGCTACGTGGACTCCACCAGCTGAATTTCAATTTGTTTGCAAGCTGACGATTAAACCAGACTCGTGTGTACAGGAGCCAGTAAAATGTTGCAGGTATATGGAATGGAATTGTCTGCATGTTTTGCATTTTGGTCAGCTGAGTTGTACCCAGCTTTAAGCATGTTACACGTTTACCTGGAAACTACTGACAGGCATCCAGTGACATTCTGACTAACTGTTTTTAGTTCAGCAGTTAGGGTTCCGGTTTCTGAAGTGGAAGTGTTAAGTTTAATTTCCTATCAGAGGTCATGTTGGGTTTTGAACGAGTGAACATGATGTTGTTAAAACTGTGTAAAGTTCAGCCCGTTAATCTTTTCAGTGCTTGCTCGCAGTTCTCAAAATGCTAACAATGGGTGATGAAGATATAAAATAATCAAATAATTCTGAGTTACACCCTTGCAAGGTGTCAAGGTAAAATTATCCTTTTGAGGTGAAACAGCAGCACAATTTAAATTTAATAATACAGAAGTGCCAACAATGAGTGTGATGTTTTTAAAAGTAACTATGGAGAACCTATTGTGAATGTGGCGTGGGTCACAAGAGTCAGCCACTCTAAAAACACTGGAGTATTACAAAAATGAGTACTAGTGCCCCAGCTATTAACAATCTACATGAATGAATTAGATGAAGAGGCAAAGCAATATATCCAAGTTTACGGACAACACAATTGATAGTAACACAAGCAACGAGGGCAAAAGCTGCAAGAGATAAAGACGAATAGGCAACAAGGTGGTTGTCGTAAGAAGAGCAAAGAGCAAATTTTTTTTTTTTTTTTTTAAATAAAAAGACATGACACTTGGAAACATTGATGTTGAGAAATATTTGTGTATTCATAAGAGGAACGTAAATAGTTCTAAAAATATTTTCAAGGGATGAGGACATTATAGGCAAGGTCAGCACTTGATGTTCAATCCTAATCGTCTTTGAACGGAGTTTCTTGCTTGGCCATTAGAGGATATTTAAGAGTCAACCACATTGGAGTCACATGTAGGCCAGACCAGTAAGGAAGGCAGATTCCTTCCTTGAAGGACGTTAGTGAACCAGATGGGGTTTTCTAACAAATCAATGTAGTTTTATCATTAGAGACTAGCTTTAAATTCCAGACTTATTAATGGAATTTAAATTTCACCCACTGTCCACAAGACGTAGGGGCAGAAATAGGCCATTTGGCCAAATCGAGTCTGCTCCACTATTCAGTGAGATTGTGACTGATCTGACAATCGTCAACTTGACTTTCACACCTCATCCGATTCTCTCCAACACAGGTTAAAAACCTGCCCAACACCGTTTATTAATGACCGAGCCATTAAAAAGAATTCCACAGACTCGCGGCCCTCTGGAAGAAATTCCTCCTCATCTCGGACTGAAATGGGTGACCCCTTACTGAGATTATGCCCTCTGGTCCTAGATTCACTCTCCCACAAGAGGAAACATCCTCTCAGCACCTATCCTATCAAGCCCCCTGAGAATCCTATAGGCCTCAACAAGATTGCCTCTCATTGTTCTAAACTCCAATGAGTACAGGCCCAACATTTTTATGGTACCTATAGAGGCAGTCCACTAGGTTTATCCTGGGTATGGAAGGTCTATGATTAGATAGGATTCTAACCTATTCAATCTCTCTTCCTAACCTCTCCATGTGCAGGATAAAACTTAGGGAATCGTCTCTATAGATGCACCATAAAAAGCATCCCATCTGGCTGCATCACAGCATGGTATGGCAACTGCTCGGCCCAAGACTGCAAGTAACTCACAGCCCAGTCCATCACGTGAACCCACCTCCTATCCATTCATTGTCTACATTTCCCACTGCCTTGGGCAGCATAATCAAAGACATCTCCCACCTGGTCTATTCCTTCTTCCATTGGGCAGAAGACAAGTCTGAGAATACACACCCATAGATAAAAAAAACACAGCTTCTTCCCTGCTGTTACAAGACTCCTGAAATGACCCTCTGCCCTTTTAGGGTTTGAGCTTTTTCTACTGACTGAACACATCTTTCTATGCATCTTCTCTACAGTTGTAACATGACATACCGTACACTTTACCCGCTGTCTATATATTTACATTGTGTATTTATTGTATGTTCTAAGTTTTCATGTGTGGAGCACCTGCCTTGACTGTACCCAGCACCTTTCCCTGTCCGGAGCAACTGCCGTTCCCCGTCCGGAGCACCTGCCTTGACTGTACCCAGCACCTTTCCCTGTCCGGAGCAACTGCCGTTCCCCGTCCGGAGCACCTGCCTTGACTGTACCCAGCACCTTTCCCTGTCCGGAGCAACTGCCGTTCCCCGTCCGGAGCACCTGCCTTGACTGTACCCAGCACCTTTCCCTGTCCGGAGCACCTGCCGTTCCCCGTCCGGAGCACCTGCCTTGACTGTACCCAGCACCTTTCCCTGTCCGGAGCACCTGCCGTTCCCCGTCCGGAGCACCTGCCTTGACTGTACCCAGCACCTTTCCCTGTCCGGAGCACCTGCCGTTCCCCGTCCGGAGCACCTGCCCTGACTGTACCCAGCACCTTTCCCCGTCCGGAGCACCTGCCCTGACTGTACCCAGCACCTTTCCCCGTCTGGAGCACCTGCCTCAACTGTAACCAGCACCTTTCCCTGTACAAGTGACAATAAATCCAAATCTAAACTGCCTCCTATGCTAGTACATCTTTCCTTAGATATGGGGAACGAAAGTGTTTGCAGTATTCCAGTGCATCACAGTGGGACTTCAACCCATGTCCTCAGAGCATTAACCGGTGTCTCTGGATCACTAACCCACAGATATAGCAAGCATTAGCAAATGAGAAAAGCAAATATCACGTTGGCCTTTATTGTGAGGAGATTGGAGTAGAGGAATAAAGCCTTGCTACAATAGCACAGGACTTCACATTGGAATACTAGAGTTTCCACGTTTAAGGAATGATATACTGTACTTGCATTTGAAGCAATATAGCAACGCTCCACTAGATTGGTCCCTGGGATGAGAGGGCTGTCTGATGCGGAGGTCGAGTAAATTGAATCTATGTTATCTGAAGTTTTTAAGAATGAGAGGCGATTTCATTGAAACCTATCAAAATCTATTACCAAGGGCTTGACAGGGCAGACACCAAGTAATGTTTCCCTTGACTGGAGAATCTAGAATAACGAGGAGAGGTTGAGTAGACTGGGACTGGAGCGAGCGAGCGAGAGAGAGAGAGAGAGCTTATAGAAACATATAAAATTATGAAGGCAACAGATAGAATAGATGCGGGCAGGTTGTGTCCACTGGCGGGTGAAAGGAGAACTAGGGGGCATAGCCTCAAAATAAGGGGAAGTAGATTTAGGAGGAACTTCACCCAAAGGGTTGTGAATCTATGGAATTTCTTGCCCAGTTGAGGCTGCTTCATTAAATGTTTTTAAGATAAAGATAGATTGTTTTTTGAAGAATAAAGGGATTAAGGGTTATGGTGTTCAGGCCGTAAAGTGGAGCCGAGTCCACAAAAGATCAGCCATGATCTCATCGAATGGCGGAGCAGGCTCGAGGGGCCAGATGACCTACACCTGCTCCTAATTCTTATGTTCATAAGGGGGCACAGTATACATTTATTCTTGTACTTGAGATTCACATCTTGTACTGTGTCTGTTACAGTAATAAAAGAACCTTGGGTTAAGGCAGCAACTCACCACCACCTTCTGAAGGGCATCTAAGGATGGACAATAAATGCTGGCCTAACCAGCAACATAAAATGAAATTTTAAAAAATTCAATGTAAAGCTGTGATTAAAGGGTTAACAGCTGGGTAGGCTATGATGTCTCTCATGGGAGCGGCTGGGTATGGTTTTAGTTGCGTTTTCTCCTGCCCTGTGTGTTATTCTCAGTTTCATTTCTAGAGTTCTGCCCAGGTTTCTGAGGAAAGGAGGCGTGTTATTTAACCTGACTTCTGACACACTCTTACCAAAGTACTATGTGCATAGATTTGTAGGTAAAGTCACCATATTCCCAGATGATCAGAGGCTGCTTTCCCCTTAGAGGGAGAGAGCTGGCTGGTGGTGATTTAACCAGAGGGTTACCATACCTCAGGCGAGGTTGAGAATAACCTCATGAATAACCTCACCAGCACAGGAATTGAACCCACGCTTCTGGTCTTGCTCCACATCACAAACCAGCTGTCTGACAAGTGAGCCAAATCAAAGTATAAACCTGCATGCTATTAAGTATTAACTGTATTAATAAATGGCATTTGACCAGTGTGTGTATTTTGCTTAATTGAAAGTTTACAAGTAGATAGATAGGAAAGCAAGCTCAAAGACCTTTCTTTTGCTTTTTAAAGAACTGTTCAACTATTAATTGAAAAGCTACTTTTGCACCTTAATGGGGTCAATTCTATGTTAATGATAAAGTGTGTCAGTGGAATCATTCCTAGAGCAAAGTATCCTTTCCCCAGTTTCCAAATTGAAAATTGTTGGGGTCCTTTCCGGTTTCCCAATATAAATTGGAGTCTGTCCCAGGTACCATCACAATGCAGGGCTGAAACAGCCAGACTTTTGGTCGCAGGGAATGAAGGGCTCAGAGCAGCCGGTGGGCAAGTAGAGTTGAAGCCCAAGCTCAGCCACGGTGGTACTGAATGGCAGAGCAGGCTCGACAGGCTGTACACTCTACTCCTGCTCCCATTTCTCACGTCCCTATGGATCAACCAAAATTTATTTGGAGTGCAGCTTCCCCACACACACCCCCAGTGTCACCAAGTACACTGGATTCATTTAGTAAATTGAAAAGGAGAATGGACAGGTGACCAAGGAGCAGTCAGCAGGAAGACATCAAGCCATTGGACTGTTACGTTGCAGCAAAGACAGCAAAGACACAACCCAATAATACAATACCATCAGGTCCAAGATCTTTATGGCTAGTTTGCCCACTCTTGACGATAATGCAGTTCACTAAATAAGCAAAACTACAGCTCAGTGCGGAGAAAGTCAGTCATAGAACATAGACAGTACAGCACAGAACAGGCCCTTCGGCCCTCGATGTTGTGCCGAGCAATGATCACCCTACTCAAACCCACATATCCACCCTATACCCGTAACCCAACAACCCCCCCTTAACCTTACTTTTTTAGGACACTACGGGCAATTTAGCATGGCCAATCCACCTAACCCGCACATCTTTGGACTGTGGGAGGAAACCGGAGCACCCGGAGGAAACCCACGCACACATGGGGAGGACGTGCAGACTCCGCACAGGCAGTGACCCAGCCGGGAACGGAACCTGGAGCTGTGAAGCATTTACGCTAACCACCATGCTACCGGTCATATCCAACATCTTTTCTATTTACGGTAGAAGACAAGAATCCTACCCAAATAAAATTGTCACTTGCGATGGTAGGCTGAACCATCAAGCAAATCTTTGGCTGTTTTCAAAATGAACAATTCCACAATCAATCCTGTTACATTCACTTACCCAGTTCAAACTGGGCTCTTTGCTGAACTCATGGCTTTTAGCTGTGCTGAAGTCATAATCTGGGCGGAACGATGCATTGAGTGTAGCGATCAGGTAGAAGAGCGTTTTACGGCTACACTTGTCACAGAGTGGTCCCTCGCCTTCATCTCCACTTTGGCTTTTACTCAACCTAAAATGAAGGATAGGTAACAAGAGTTAGTTTCCGCAAATCTTTAATATGGAAATGAAGAACCATGGGTCCAGTTATTAAATTCTGACAAAATATTTTAATAAATATACACATGGTGTTGGCGTCAAGTTTCAAGAGGACCGGTTCAAATAATAATACTTTGCTATTGCACTAGGTGCACCAGAAATGGTATGTGCACTGATCGACTGGGTTACATTAATATTGTTAGGAAGCAAGAGTCACTGAGCCAAAACGTCTGGCATCTGAAGCTAGTGAGAGATAGACTGTCATGTTCAATAACAGTTATAGCAGACGGCAGTTCTTCCCTTCCACCACCGAGATACAACGCTGCCATACTTCCTAGTGTGGAAGCGTTGGAAGAACTCGCCAGATCTGGCAGCATTCGTGGAGAGAGAAACAATTAACGTTTGAGTTCAATATGACTTCAACAATTCTGGAGTGTCCTACTGGACTCAAACGATAAACCCCCCTCTCCACAGATGCTGCCCGAGCTGCTGAGTATTTCCAGCATCCGCAGAATGTCGCTTTTACTTGCACTGGCTGTAGGTCAAACACTACATACAATTGAGTGGAATCAATAAAGAATCTTTTTGTAATGAAGGCCTCCATTGCAGCAAACTGGGTATTGACAAAAAAGGATTCCTCTTCAGAGCAAGGTTCTACTTACCTGTTTGGGCTAATTCCAGTAGTCTGAGGTGGTGAAAGGGCTTCCAGGACATGGGGCTGCCCCTCTTGACAGAACTGTTTAAACATCTGTTTGTCATCCCCTGCCATTTTGCAGGAATAGCTTTCTATCCTTTAAAGGAAAGAGGGAAAAAAGAAAGTTAGTGAATGTAAACGTTTATTTCTCTCCCTCTAATTTGGCTTTTGCATGCAGCGTAGTCACTGAAATGTGAAATGCTACTTTTTTTTTTGCATGCCATCTTAAAAAGGGACCAGTTTAGTAGGCTGCACAGCAGCTTCCAGGTCACTCCACAGGCACACGCAACCGGAGTAAACATTGCTCAGAAGAAATCACAGGCCAGTGCCAGAAGAAGTTCTATTGATTTAAGTTCATGCCTCATTATACTAGATATATTTCCCAGCTCCCACAAAGAGGACAAGATCAGCAGTCAGCAGAATTTTGTAAATATAATGGAAGTCAGTGTGTGAAATGTAATGAAATAGAATGACACTTGCAGCTTCTAAACGCAATTAAAAATAGATCAACTCAGCTGGCTCAATTTCACCATTCTGCTGGGGTTTATATCATAGAATTTACCGTGCAGAAGGAGGCCATTTGGCCCATCAAGTCTGCACTGGCTCCTGGAAAGAGCACCCTACCCAAGGTCAACACCTCCACCCTATTCCCATAACCCAGTAACCTCACCCAACACTAACGGCAATTTTGGACACTAAAGGCAATTTATCATGGCCAATCCACCCAACCAGCACATCTTTGGACTGTGGGAGAAAACCGGAGCACCCGGAGGAAACACACGCACACACAGGGAGGATGTCCTCCATGTGACCGATGGCTTCCTGCCACAGCCCACGGGAATATTATTGGGGTTAAATAGGTTTACATCTCCAGATATCCAGTCTACTGAAGGCCATTCACAATCAAATTTGTGCTACTCCATGTGACAAAGACAATGTGCTTTACAGACAGGTGATGGGCTGAAATTAAAGGAGGTGACAGGAAAAAATACCTGCAAAATACAGGCAAAGACAAGAACTGCGGGATTATCAGGCATTTCAGCTGAACACTCAGCAATTTATGGTCTTTATGATCTTCCTACACATCTTCTCTACAATTGGCACACAATATACCGCATACTTCACCCACTATGTTTATGCATTGTCATGTATTTATCATATGTTCTAGGTTTTCATGTACGGAGCGATCTGCCTGAACTGTACATAGCACACCACTTTTCACTGTACCTCTGTACACAAGACAATAAATCTAAAGGCAGTAAAGTGTAGTTGAGGTCAAGGAACAACCGTGTTGAGCAAACAAACGGCCTAGTCCTGCACCCGTTTATTTTCTTACATTTAACATCTGGGAGGGTGGCACAGTGATAAGCACCGTTGCCACGCAGCCTTGGGCCACTGTCTGTGCGGAGTCTGCACGTTCTCTCAGTGTCTGCGTGGGTTTCCTCCGGGTGCTCTGGTTTCCTCCCACAGTCCAAAGATGTGCAGGTTAGGTGGAGCGGCCATGATAAATTGCTCCTTGGTGTTGAGAAAGGAAAAATGGTTAGGTGGGGTTACTGGGATAGGGTGAGGCCATGGGCTTAAGCAGGGTGCTCTTTCCAAGGGCTGGTGAAGTCATGGGTCAAATGGCCTCCTTCTGCACTGTAAATTCTATGAATCCCAGACTCCATTCAACTGCTTTCAAAGTTTTGTCCCAAAATCCTACTCCTAGATGAACGTCCTATCTTGTCACAATTTCCACTTCAAAGCAGAAGTGGAAAACAGGAAAATAATTTCTAAATGTTGCACCCCCACCATGACCATGTTGGACCCCATTTAGGATCCTTTTTCCTTCCTCCAAAAGACATGTGGCAAATGACAAGATCCAGGGTTGGGCCAGTCACTGGTTTAAATCAGTTGCTCCAGTATTTCAGCACATCATGCTGTGGGAACATCTTGTATGCAACCACTTTCCTGGGGAAGCCACTCTCTCTACTACAACATCACTGTTAAATATTCAAAACCAATCTGAACAGCAGACTTGCCCATAGAATCCCTACAGTGCAGAAGCAGGCCATTTGGCCCATTCAGGCTGCACCAACTCTCCAAAAGTGCACTCTACCTAGTTCCATTCCTTCACCCTATTCCCGTTAACCCCGTGCATTGATCAGGGCCAATCCACCTAACATGCACTCTTTGGACTGAGGAAACCCACACAGACACGGAGAATGCACGGTCACCCAAGGCCAGAATCAAGGGATGATCTTGTGCTAAAGGTCCATTACTAGTTAATAGATTAGAACTGAACCAATTGCTACTAAAACTGCCCGAACACGAATGTCAAACAAATCTGAAAGGGATTATAGATGGACTGCCAGCTGTCAAACACCAAGGAAAAAATAACACCACCCATTATACTCAGTAGATGCATAAAGACACAGCTGGATAGGAGAGAGATCAAGTCAAAATTAAGGACCCAAATAGAGACCAGACCTGCTCAGTTTGAGTTTTCCTTTGTTGAAAGGACATTAAATCAACTAGGAGTTTTTACAATCAGCCATTTGATCACTTTTATTGAAATGTCTTTTTCTAAATACTACAGACTTCAAATTGAACTCTGTTCTCTGGATTATTAGTCCCAGTGTCTGCCAAATGCAGAATTGCTCCAAATCCAGAATGCCAGCTTGCTCTTTTATGCTGCTCAGCTAGATAAAGAGCAGGGATAAAAGAGAGCTCAGCTCTCTGAAATGGATCATGGCTATAAATTATTGAAACTAAGGTTTAGCCAACATCTTCAGGTTTGCTGGCATCATCTGTTGACTAAATACAGACTAGTTTATAAAGCATCCGATGTTGTTTTGAATCCAAAGTGCGCTGTTTAACCGAAAATATAGTGACAGACACCTTTTTATAAAAAATAAATTCATGGGATGTTGGCATCACTGGATGGACCAGCATTCATTGCCCATTACGGAGAGTCAACCACATTGCTGTGGGTCTGGAGTCACATGTAGGTCAGATCAGGAGAGAGATTTCCATCCCTAAAAAATAAGGATATTAAGAACCAGATGGGTTTTTACAACAATTGACAATGGTTTCATGGTCATCATTAGACTTTTAAGCCCATCTGCCATAGTGGGATTTGAACCTGGGTGCCCAGAGCATTATCCTGGGTCTACCACTGCACCACTTGTTACAACAGCACAGTGGTTAGCAACTATGGCTTCACAGCGCCAGGGTCCCAGGTTCGATCCCCGGCTTGGGTCACTGTCTGTGCAGAGTCTGCACCTTCTTCCCGTACCTGCGTAGGTTTCCTCCCGGTGCTCCGTTTTCCTCCAACAAGTCCAAAAGACATGGTTAGGTAATTTAGACATTCTGAATTCTCCGTGTTTCCGAACAGGCGCCGGAATGTGGCGACTAGGGGTTCCGCCCCGCCCCACCCCCTCGCCCAACAGTAACTTCATTGTTGTGTGAATGCAAGCCTACTTGTGACAATAAAGATTTTTTTTTTTTTTAAATTAGCAATGTAAATGTTACAGCCACCTTATGAGACCCAAGGGAAACAAAGTTTACAGCCACCTTATGTTTCAGGTAAGCAAAGTTCCCCAGGGCACTATTGCAAATCGATTGGGTGACACGAGATTAAAGAGGCAGAGACCTGATGGTCAAGAGCAACAACATTCACAAATCACAATTCTTTTTTTTTTCCTTTTAATAAATTTAGAATACCCAATTATTTTTTCCAATTAAGGGGCAATTTAGCATGGTCAATCCACCTAACCTGCACATCTTTGGGTTGTGGGGGCGAAACCCACGCAGACACAGGGAGAACGTGTAAACTCCACACAGACAGTGACCCAGGGCCAGGATTCGAATCCGGGCCTCAGTGCCATAGGCAGCAATGCTAACCACTGTGCCACCGTGCTGCCCCAACAAATCACAATTCTAAGATAATTCACCGATATGAAGATTTTGGGATTCCAAGAGGCCAAAAATAAATGTTCTTTACCACTGAATGGCCAATTTAAGGCACGCTCCATCTGGGGGAAAAGCTGCATACCAGACCCAAGTCCAGAGCAGAATGGAAGATGAGCCCTGGTTATGCACAACACCACTGAATTTTGTATGACCATCCATTCTGGTGACTGGTACAATCAAAAGCAGAGCATGAACCAAATGGTGAAAGCACCTTTTTACAAATCTGCTTTTCAGAGGCTGTTAAATTTATACCAGAGGACAATCTTTAACCTTTGCTAAAGCAAATTAAGTTGTAAACAACAAGTTCTGATATTTGGAAAGACTTTCACTTTTGGTTGGCACTCTGGCGCGGAGAGAGAAAAAAAAGTGTAGAGTTGCAGCAGTGTGTTCAGTTCATTCCACGGTTTAAAAATTAATTTCTGAAGCAATCTAGCAGTTTTGCTTGTGGCCTCACCCACCAAGGGGTGGGAGCCAGAGTCCAAGCACTTTGTCAGCTGAAATTAGGGCAGAAGGAGGTAAAGATATCCCTGTGCATTGCATTAAATAAACCTTGTTCTTTGCAATACCTTGAACTTCACCACTGTGCAGCCCCAGCGGAATCAACCACAGAGATACTGTGAAAGTCACGACCTAGAATCTGAAATGTGGGGTATGGTAATGACACAAACCACCACTGAAGGTCATTCAGTATTAATGCACGGCCATACCTTACCTCCCCAAGTCCCTGCCAAGAACACTCATGTACTGCAGCATTAGACCATTCCAATACTGGTGTATTTTCTGCTTTCTAAAAAACAGAATGTACAGCTGCATTAACAGCTGTAAAAGGGATCTGTGGAACTATAAATACAACAGGAGAATGAGATGGAATTTTACAAAGCATTTGGAACACTTTACCTGCACTTGAGCCAACCAATTCTCCCTCCATTAATCTAATCCAAGCACTCCTTTGAACTGTCCAAAATTGAAAATGTGCCATCAGCGTCTCTGCATCTCATTGCTAAAATCAAATCAGGTCTTAACTTTCTACTCTCCTTCCATCAACCCTCTCCATACTCCAAACCCCAGCTATGAATGTTGATTGGAAAAAGAGAGTCAGCTAGTCAACTTTAAATGACCCATTAGGGGTTTGGTACAAGTGTGTCTTGTTAGGCGATTTTAGAGTCAATGTTAATGAAAAACGATGTAGTCCCGACTTCTGTAAAGTCAGCAGGTTTCCTCCTCGAAGGGAACCAGGGGCTTTTACAACAACCCAACAGTCTTACTTCTTATACCAGCTGTTTGAAATTCAAATACGGTCAGATGTTCTCTGGATCACTATTCCCTTCATTCGTCCTACACCAGAGGAGCTTTATCCCTTCACTTGGCATCAGGTTACTCTACCCTCTGACACAGAAGCATTGATGTGACTCCCAAAACTGTGCAGAGTGTGCATGGGTTTCCTCCGGGTGCTCCGGTTTCCTCCCACAATCCAAAGACGTACGGTGGACTGGCCATGATAAATTGCCCTTAGTGTCCAAAAAAGGTTAGGATGGGTTATTGGGTTACTGAGATAGGGTGGAAATGAGGTTTTAAGTGGGTCGGTGCAGACTGGATGGGCCGAATGGCCTCCTTCTGCACTGTATGTTCTAAAAAGGGTTAATAGGTAGGATTTTAATAACCATAAGCAACAAAATCAATTCGCAACAAATGGGTCAAACAGAACTATAAACAAACCTCTCACCAAGATCAAGGCAGCCAACTGGCACGCATCCTTTCACACTGCAATCTAACTCCACATCACTACCTCATGCACGTCAATACTTCACTGCTGCATTCCAACAGTAGGTGATAGTGATTAAATCAGCAGCACATCTTTGATGAGGTCAAGTGTAAAGGGAAGTCATGTGTGGCATTTGGCACAGTCGCCTGAACAACCACTCCTTGATCAGATGATGCAGCTAAAGGAGGAGAAGGGACAGAACGTTCCTACTTTCTAGTTTGAGAATATACTCCGTAGTGACCGTACAAAAATGTCGCAGTCTATTTTTAAAATGCTCAGTCAAAGACACTGAAGGAACAGGCACTCCATCATGTAGTAAACACGGGCATGGAGGTTGCTCTAATGCCTATGCAATTTGAGTTCTAAAACAGCTGGTATGGGACACCAAATCTCAATCTTGGCACAGACAATACTAAAAATGGGAGATGGCAGAGATAAAAGAGCATTTTGGGGGAAGGGGGGGGGGCAAGCTCGAACAGCTTGGGGAGTGAAGTTATCACTTTGAATCAAGCAAATAAATGTCAGAATGTCTTCCCAGATGTGTCTGGAAGTTATGAGAAATCATTGATACACTGAAAGGGAGGTAGGTCATTACAGCCCTGACCTGGTAGCCCATGCCAGATCTCTGGAGGACAATCCACTTCGTCCCAGTTCCCTCAGCTCTACAAGTTTATTTCCTTCAAGGTGTCCATCTAACTTTCTTTTAGCTTCCATCTTTGTGGGTATCAGTTCCTAGGACACAATACACTGCACGAAAAATCCCTAGTCCTTATACTAGTCAATTGGGAACAGTTTTGCCTTCTCCAAGCCGGTCATAATCTTTAAATCTATCAAGTCTCCTTTCAATCGTCCTTGCTCCAAGAGGAAACCCTGACAGCTTCCTAACAGGTCCTGCAACACAACCTTCCTCCATCCTTGTGCCCAATAGGGTGCTCTGAAGGCTGGTGAAGTCTCAATAGGCCAAATGGTTTCCATGGCACTGTACGAATTTAATGGTTCGAAGCCCAAGCTCCATATGCTTTGATAACGACTACCTCGACGTCTTTCTATCTTCAAGATCAGTGCACTGCCAGCCCATCACCCCCCCCCAAAGTTCCTCTGCTCAGCATATTTTGGAATGGTCATTCAGTCTATATTGGCTTCTCCCTCTTCCTCCTGCCAAAATATATTGCCTAACACTCTTGTATTAAATTCCATCTGCCACTTCACAGAATCTACAGTGCAGAAGGAGGCCATTCAGCCCATCAAGTCTGCACCAGCCCTTGGAAAGAGCACCTCACTTAAGCCCATGCCTCCACCCTATCGCCATAACGCAGTTACCCAACCTAACCTTTTTGAACACCAAGGGCAATTGATCATGGCCAATCCAGCTAACCTGCACATCTTTGGACTGCGAGAGGAAACCGGAGACAACCCACGCACACACTGGGAGACCGTGCAGACTCCACACAGTCACCCAAGCCGGGAATCGAACCCGGGACCCTGGAACTATGAAGCAACTGTGCTACCGTGCTGCCCCCCCCCCCCCCCCAAAAAAATTGCCTGCTCATGCTGCTAGTCTGTGTTGTTGCAATTAACAGCATCAGCCTCATTGACCAACCTTAGCATTACACCTCCAGTTTGGTATCAGCAAATTTTAAATATCCAAGCCATTCAGATACATTGAAAGTAATAGTGGTCCAAGCATCGACTCTTGGCGGGGGCACCACTGTTCACCGTTCTCCAATATGGAAAATAACTATTTACTGCAACTCTTTGTCTTGTCCCCAAGCCAATTTTTTAAAAACCCAAAATGACGCTGACCCACCTATTTATTCCAGGCGCCACAACGTAGTGAACCAGACTGGTGCGGTACAGAGTTTCTAATTGGCCTCAACCACCTACATTCTTCTCCTGGACAGTGCCTGCAGGAAATACTAGAGGTTCCACTGGCTAACCATTAACTCTGCAAAGTGCATTGTCATTGGTCAAGGACATGACCTGGCATGTAAGTCCCTATTGGGGATGGGATTAGGATGTGGTCAGCAATGCAAGACATTTAATGCACGCTTCAGAAATTGTTTTCTGCTGACTTCATGAAGAGCATTCCACCAGTGTAGCTAAATTCATGTCCAAATCTAATACCAAGTCAAAATCAAAGAATGCAGAATATTCAAATAGCAACTGATACTAAACTGAAACAAATGCCGATTATCTGACTTGTGCAATCTGATCTCACCTGCTTCCAGTTAAAAGCCAAAAGTTCTATTTGTGGAGCTCTATTCACTTAGCAACAAGCCAGCGTGACGTAGACACAAATCAGCTTTACTCAGCCAATGAGCAGAGAAAAGATACACACGCACTGACATACGTACTTTGGCAGACAGTTTAGACTTTCAGCACACACTACCTCTGGTGTTTCCGCCTCCTCACATACATTACAGCCACGACTGAAGTTTCATCTCAATGTGTTACATACTCGCACCACCCCCCTCCATTTTCTTGCCTACCTGAAGTTACAATGCCAACACTACAGCCACAATATCAGTAATGCATCACATGGCACATTTACCTCGTTAAAACTCTACAAATACTCGACAGCACCAAGTCTGCATTTGAAAAGTTATTTGACAAAGCAGCAGGGTATATACACATACCAATTAAGCTGTGCCAGAAGAGTGGAAGGGGATGGATTCAAATTTGTTAAACCTGTATGAAATTCTCAGGATCAACTTGGGTGGAGAGTCAAGTTTCAACGTTTCCTTTATGATGAATAGGTCAGCTGAAGAACTGGTGTCAAAGTAGTGAGGAGCTGGATACCACCTTCAGAAGTGCAAATAAAATTATACACATCGTGTGTCTGTGTCTACAAGATGTGCCTTTCACTATTTTGTACAATAATATATTTTTTAACCAAGTCAAATTCGTTTAGCAACTGTTATCAGTAGTTGTTTTTTGTCTTTGTTTTCCACGTTGCCAATTTTCCACTTACTTCAACACCCTCTGTCACACACTGCCTTTAATCTCCATTTTCCTTCCTTTTGTCTCCTGCATCAGTCACCTGCTCCTTAACTACTTCCCAATGCTCACTACATCACTTCACAGCTAACTTCCCAATGCTCACTACATCACTTCACAGCTAACTTCCCAATACTCACTACATCACTTCACAGCTAACTTCCCAATACTCACTACATCACTTCACAGCTAACTTCCCAATGCTCACTACATCACTTCACAGCTAACTTCCCAATGCTCACTACATCACTTCACAGCTAACTTCCCAATGCTCACTACATCACTTCACAGCTAACTTCCCAATGCTCACTACATCACTTCACAGCTAACTTCCCAATACTCACTACATCACTTCACAGCTAACTTCCCAATGCTCACTACATCACTTCACAGCTAACTTCCCAATGCTCACTACATCACTTCACAGCTAACTTCCCAATGCTCACTACATCACTTCACAGCTAACTTCCCAATGCTCACTACATCACTTCACAGCTAACTTCCCAATGCTCACTACATCACTTCACAGCTAACTTCCCAATGCTCACTACATCACTTCACAGCTAACTTCCCAATGCTCACTACATCACTTCACAGCTAACTTCCCAATGCTCACTACATCACTTCACAGCTAACTTCCCAATGCTCACTACATCACTTCACAGCTAACTGTCCTTTCGGATGAGTGATTGCATCCCTTGGCTCTGTTCCAAAATGTTGTTAATCTATTCATTTTGTAGTACAGAACTGGAGTTTTGCTAAAAAAAAACATGTCTCACGCTTAGGTGGATTGGCCATGCTAAATTGCCCGTAGTGTCCTAATAAAAGTAAGGTTAAGGGGGGGTTGTTGGGTTACGGGTATAGGGTGGATACGTGGGTTTGAGTAGGGTGATCATGGCTCGGCACAACATTGAGGGCCGAAGGGTCTGTTCTGTGCTGTACTGTTCTATGTTCATCAGGTTATTTGTAAGAATACGGTGTACATTGGATATTCTTGCAAACGTCCTGGTGAGTGCAAGATCAAAGCTTTGCCATGCCTTTTTGCTGCAATACTCCTGTTGTGAATCAGTTATATTCTCGGAAGCTGTGCCCGGTCCAGATCTGATGGACTTTGCCTGACTGGAGTACTTGAGCAGTTAATAGATTCATACTTCAATCACTACTTCCAAAAACATCCAAAATCAATTCAGTGCACTTTCTGCAAATCAGACAAGACAAGTCAGGTAATATTGATGAGGGAAAAGTTAAATGTTCAGCTATAACCTTGCCAGACAACAAGCCTGTGGTCACTATGCAAACAGCAGGCTGCTTGGCCATAGCCGACCCCCACCAAAACAATTCACGGGAATTTAGAAAAAACCCTTTGTCCTTGCTAACACCATATCCAAAGTATCTACTGTCAGCTAGCTCACCTCCTCTCCCCCCACATTGACTTCATGCTTTAAAGGTGAAGATGGCCATTTTAATCATTCACAATGCTTGGTAGGGTTTCGGTGGGTATGTCCGTTACTTGAGCCCAGAGGATTCTGCTGCAAATTGGACAGGATACCACAGACTATTGAGCTTTGGTGATGTGGACATGGTGCTAGCCCATTATCTTCCCTCTGCTTCTGACAATTGATTGGCCAACAGCATACGGTTCTATTTGTGGAGCTCTATTCACTTAGCAACAAGCCAGCGTGACGTAGACACAAATCAAGAAAAATAATAGGTCCAAGGATTGGGAACAATTTTAGAATTCAGCAAAGAAGGACAAAGGGGAACATAAGACAGACACTAAGAGTTTCTATAGATGTATGAAGAGAAAGAGATTGGTAAAGAGAAATATAGGCCCCCTACAGACAGAAACAAGGCATGCATAATAAGGGACAAAGAAATGGCTGAGCAATTGAATACATACTTTGGTTCTGTCTTCACAAAAGAGGACACAAATCAGATACCAGAAATGTTGGGAGAATGTGCAAACGCCACATGGACAGTGACTCAGAGCCTGGGACCTCGGCGCCGTGAGGCAGCAGTGCTATTCACTGCGCCACCGTGCTGCCCTCATTAACCTCAACCTAACCCCCTTCAATTTACTGCTGTCCATGTGCCTGTCCAAGAGTCGCTTAAATGTCCCTAATGACTGACTCCACCACCTCCGCTGGCAGTGCATTCCACACACCCACCACTACCTGTGTAAAGAAGCGGCCTCTGACATCTCCCCCATACCTTCCTCCAATCACCTTAAAATTATGTCCCCTTGTGACAGCCATTTCCTCTGGGGAAAAGTCTCTGGCTATCCACTCTAACCATGCCTCTCACCATCTTGGACACCTCTATCAAGTCACCTCTCGTCCTTCTTCGCTCCATTGAGAAAAGCCCTAGCTCCCTCAACCTTTCTTCATAAGACATGCCCTCCAGTCCAGGCAGCATCCTGGTAAATCTCCTCTGCCCCCTCTCCAAAGCACCCACATCCTTCCTATAATGAGGCGACCAGAACTGGACACAATATTCCAAGTGTGGTCTAACTAGGGTTTTATAAAGCTGCAACAAAACCTCGTGGCTCTTAAACTCAATCCCCCTGTTAATGAAAGCCAACACACCATACGCCTTCTTAACAACCCTATCAACTTGGGTGGCAACTTTGAGGGATCTATGTACGTGGACCCCAAGATCTCTGTTCTTCCACACTCAAGAATCTTGGATTTAACCCCGTTATTCAGCATTCAAATTCGACCTTCCAAAATGAATCACTTCCCATTTATCTAGGTTGAACTCCATAAGAACATAAGAACTAGGAGCAGGAGTAGGCCATCTGGCCCCTCGAGCCTGCTCCGCCATTCAATGAGATCATGGCTGATCTTTTGTGGACTCAGCTCCACTTTCCGGCCCGAACACCATAACCCTTAATCCCTTTATTCTTCAAAAAACTATCTATCTTTACCTTAAAAACATGTAATGAAGGAGCCTCAACTGCTTCACTGGGCAAGGAATTCCATAGATTCACAACCCTTTGGGTGAAGAAGTTCCTCCTAAACACAGTCCTAAATCTACTTCCCCTTATTTTGAGGCTATGTCCCCTAGTTCTGCTGTCACCCGCCAGTGGAAACAACCTGCCCGCATCTATCCTATCTATTCCCTTCATAATTTTAAATGTTTCTATAAGATCCCCCCTCATCCTTCTATATTCCAACGAGTACAGTCCCAGTCTACTCAACCTCTCCTCATAATCCAACCCCTTCAGCTCTGGGATTAACCTAGTGAATCTCCTCTGCACACCCTCCAGCGCCAGTACATCCTTTCTCAAGTAAGGAGACCAAAACTGAACACAATACTCCAGGTGTGGCCGCACCAACACCTTATACAATTGCAACATAACCTCCCTAGTCTTAAACTCCATCCCTCTAGCAATGAAGGACAAAATTCCATTTGCCTTCTTAATCACCTGTTGCACTTATAAACCAACCTTCTGTTACTCATGCACTAGCACACCAAAGTCTCTCTGAACAGCGGCATGCTTTAATATTTTATCGTTTAAATAATAATCCCGTTTGCTGTTATTCCTACCAAAATGGATAACCTCACATTTGTCAACATTGTATTCCATCTGCCAGACCCGAGCCCATTCACTTAACCTATCCAAATCCCTCTGCAGACTTCCAGTATCCTCTGCACTTTTCGCTTTACCACTCATCTTAGTGTCATCTGCAAACTTGGACACATTGCCCTTGGTCCCCAACTCCAAATCATCAATGTAAATTGTGAACAATTGTGGGCCCAACACAGATCCCTGAGGGACACCACTAGCTACTGATTGCCAACCAGAGAAACACCCATTTATCCCAACTCTTTGCTTTCTATTAATTAACCAATCCTCTATCCATGCTACTACTTTACCCTTAATGCCATGCATCTTTGTCTTATGCAGCAACCTTTTGTGTGGCACCTTGTCAAAGGCTTTCTGGAAATCCAGATATACCACATCCATCGGCTCCCCGTTATCTACTGCACTGGTAATGGCCTCAAAAAATTCCACTAAATTAGTTAGGCATGACCTGCCTTTAACGAACCCATGCTGCGTCTGCCCAATGGGACAATTTCTATCCAGATGCCTTGCAATTTCTTCCTTGATGATAGATTCCAGCATCTTCCCTATTACCGAAGTTAAACTCACTGGCCTATAATTTCCTGCTTTCTGCCTACCTCCTTTTTTAAACAGTGGCGTCACGTTTGCTAATTTCCAATCCACCGGGACCACCCCAGAGTCTAGTGAATTTCAGTAAATTATCACTAGTGCATCTGCAATTTCCCTAGCCATCTCTTTTAGCACTCTGGGATGCATTCCATCAGGGCCAGGAGACTTGTCTACCTTTAGCCCCATTAGCTTGCCCATCACTCCCTCCTTAGTGATAACAATCCTCTCAAGGTCCTCACCTGTCATAGCCTCATTTCTATCAGTCGCTGGCATGTTATTTGTGTCTTCCACTGTGAAGACCGACCCAAAAAACCTGTTCAGTTCCTCAGCCATTTCCTCATTTCCCATTATTAAAACTCCCTTCATCCTCTAAAGGACCAATATTTACCTTAGCCACTCTTTTTTGTCTTATATATTTGTAAAAACTTTTACTGTCTGTTTTTATATTCTGAGCAAGTTTACTCTCATACTCTATCTTACTCTTTATAGCTTTTTTAGTAGCTTTCTGTTGCCCCCTAAAGATTTCCCAGTCCTCTAATCTCCCAGCAATCTTTGCCACTTTATATGCTTTTTCCTTCAATTTGATACTCTCCCTTATTTCCTTAGATATCCACGGTCGATTTTCCCTCTTTCTTCCGTCCTTCCTTTTTGTTGGTATAAACCTTTGCTGAGCACTGAAAAATCGCTTGGAAGGTTCTCCACTGTTCCTCAACTGTTCCACCATAAAGTCTTAGCTCCCAGTCTACCTTAGCTAGTTCTTCTCTCATCCCCTTGTAATCTCCTTTGTTTAAACACAAAACACTAGTATTTGATTTTACTTTCTCACCCTCCATCTGTATTTTAAATTCCACCATATTGTGATCGCTCCTTCCGAGAGGATCCCTAACTATGAGATCATGAATCAATCCTGTCTCATTACACAGGACAAGATCTAGGACCGCTTGTTCCCTCGTAGGTTCCATTACATACTGTTCTAGGAAACTATCGCGGATACATTCTATAAACTCCTCCTCACGGTTGCCTTGACCGACCTGGTTAAACCAATCGACATGTAGATTAAAATCCCCCATGATAACTGCTGTACCATTTCTACATGCATCAGTTATTTCTTTGTTTATTGCCTGCCCCACCATCTCGTTACTATTTGGTGGCCGATAGACTACTCCTATCAGTGACTTTTTCGCCTTACTATTCCTGATTTCCACCCAAATGGATTCAACCTTATCCTCCATAGCACCGATGTCATCCCTTACTATTGCCCGGATGTCATCCTTAAATAACAGAGCAACACCACCTCCCTTACCATCCACTCTGTCCTTCCGAATAGTTTGATACCCTCGGATATTTAACTCCCAGTCGTGACCATCCTTTAACCATGTTTCAGTAATGGCCACTAAATCATAGTCATTTACGATGATTTGTGCCACCAACTCATTTACTTTATTCCGAATACTACGAGCATTCAGGTAAAGTACACTTATGTTGGTTTTTTTACCTCTGTTTTGAATCTTAACATCTCCAGTTTTATTCCTTTTGTTATTACTGGGCCTATTCACTGTGCTCCCCTCAGTCACTGTACCTTGTACTGTCGCCCTTATGGATTTCTGACTATGTCTTCTCTGCCTTGCACTTTTCCCCTTACTTCCTTTTGTTTCTGTCCCTGTTTTACTACCTTCCAGCATTGGTTCCCATCCCCCTGCCACATTAGTTTAAACCCTCCCCAACAGCTCTAGAAAACACCCCCCCTAGGACATCGGTTCCAGTCCTGCCCAAGTGCAGACCGTCCGGTTTGTACTGGTCCCACCTCCCCAGAACCGGTCCCAATGCCCCAGGAATTTGAATCCCTCCCTCTTGCACCATCTCTCGAGCCACACATTCATCCTATCTATCCTGACATTCCTACTCTGACTAGCTCGTGGCACTGGTAGCAATCCTGAGATTACTACCTTTGAGGTCCTACTTTTTAGTTTAACTCCTAACTCCCTGAATTCCGCTTGTAGGACCTCATCCGGTTTTTTACCTATATCGTTGGTGCCTATGTCCATCTGCCAATTCACCTAGCAAGCACGTCTTTCAGGACTTGTGGGAGGAAACCAGACCACCCAGAGGAAACCCACTCAGACACAGGGAGAACGTGCAGACTCTGCATAGACAGTGACCCAAGTCAGGAAATGAACCTAGGACCCTGGCGCTGTGAAGCAACAGTGCTACCATGCTACCCCAACCATTATCTCCCGAGATGCCAATAATTTTCACTGCTGTGGCTGCAGAATGCTCCCAGCAGTTTTGTCCAATTCCTAATCTTGACTTGTTCCAGCATAAATATCAATGAAAATGAAAAAAAAAATGAAAATCGCTTATCGTCACCAGTAGGCTTCAATGAAGTAAGTGAAAAGCCCCTAGTCGCCACATTCCGGCACCTGTCCGGGGAGGCTGGTATGGGAATCGAACCGTGCTGCTGGCCTGCTTGGTCCATTTTAAAAGCCAGCGATTTAGCTCAGTGAGCTAAACCAGCCCCTATGCAAACTGCGATATTGAGGGAGTGCTGTTTTGTTTCAAAGGAAGCGTAGCATCGTTGGAGGCACGTCGTTCAGGTGAGGTTAACCTAAGGAACAACCTGTATGCTTGTATGGAGAAGATTCCATTATACTATTTGAAGAAAGGCAGGAGAGTCTGCCCTGGTGTCTTGTACGTTATTTAATCCACAAACAATATCCTTAAAAAAAACAGATCATCTAGTTATGTCATATTGTTACCATCTTCTCTTCCCCATATTACAATAGTCACTACACCTTCTGTACTGCCCCGAGTGCAAAGCACTTTTGAGACATCTGGAGGTTGGAAAGAGTGCAAGCAGCTTTTGCTTTCGTTTCAGATTTTCAAAACCCGCAGTGTTTTTGTTCCACTAGAAGTCAGGCACAAATCATTACTGGAGGAACTGGTTTGCCTAGAGTATCCAGTATTGACTACAATGGGAATTCTTTTCTCCTCTCATCCACCCATGTCATGCCCATGTTCTTTAAGAGCTATTTATTAACCCTGCAAACATTTCCATTTCAAACATTTATTGAATTCCCTTATAAATGTTCCCACCGCAACAGTTTTAAATATCTTCCTAGAAAGTGTGCTCCAATTCTTTTGCTAGAAGCGCTGATGCCAACTGTAATATGTCAATTGGAGTACTCTGGGCCATGGAAGTGTCTTGATTTTCATAATGATAAAGATTGGTACAAGGAAACTATAGTCTCTGCTGGAGGAATCCAGAACAAGGCATCACCATCTTAAAGTGCGAAGTATTTCAGTGTGAAATCAGGATGTACGGCTTCACAAAAGGCTAGTGAAAATCTCGAGCTGGGGTGCTGAGGGGAATCAATGAAACTTAGGGCATTTCGGTTGGTGGCGCAATGGTTAGCACTGCTGCCGCATGGCACCGAGGTCCCAGGTTCGATCCCGGCTCTGGGTCACTGTCCGTGTGGAGTTTGCACATTCTCCCAGTGTCTGCGTGGGTTTTACCCCCACAACCCAAAGATGTGCAGGCTAGGTGGATTGGAAACGCTAAATTGCCCCTTCATTGGAAAAAATGAATTGGGTACTCTTTCACTTTCAAGACTGAAAAGATAAATTTCCGTTGGACAAAGGCATTGAACTAACAGCAGACTGTCCAGGACGGAGTTCTCTCATTCTGATCTTTGTGTCTAGCAGCATTGACAATTTGAGCTGTTCAAATCTACCACATCCTTCCATGTTGGTTTCATTTCAACTCAACAAAGAACAGAAAGGCAATCAGATTATGTAGTACACAGATGAGCAATATTATTCAGGCACTGAATCTCACAGCAGAGACAGAGACAAAACGTAACGGCAACAGCAATTGCCTTTTTACTGCCACAAATGTAGAAATTAAATTAAAACCTCACAGTGCAGGACTTTACTCCATATTGTTGTTTCATATACAATAACTTGCTTCAGTCCAGTGACTCATGTGACAAATGGAGTAGGAACTCAGAAGGAAGATCAGTTTGGGCTGAATGACCAAATTGATCAGACGCCAGGAGAAATGCTCTGCATGGTGAAACATTTGCCCTCAGTGCTATAAGGAAGGAACTCCAAAGTTTTGACATAGCAACAATGAAAGAATGATCATATACGTCCAAATCAGATGATGCGTGTCTTATCGGTAATGAAAATGAAAATCACTTATTGTCACAAGTAGGCTTCAATGAAGTAACTGTGAAAAGCCCCTAGTTGCCACATTCCGGCACCTGTTCAGGGAGGCTGGTACGGGAATTGAACAGTGTTGCTGGCCTGCCTTGGTCTGCTTTAAAAGCCAGCTCTTTAGCCCAGTGTGCTAAACCAGACATTATCCATGCATTGGCCGTTGTCATCCGGGATACCAACGAGATTGGACAGTGCAGCCATAGGAAGCTTGGTCGGTTGTTGAAGTGCATCTTGTAGATGGCACACACTAACCAGTGTGTGTCAGTGGAGGGAATGAAATGTCCAAAATAGTGGGATGGAGGGGCAGCACAGTGGTTAGCACTGCTGCCTCATGGTGCCGAGGTACCAAGTTTGATCCCAGCCCAGGGCCACTGTCAGTGTGGAGTTTGCACCGGTTTCACCCTCACAACCCAAAGATGTGCAGGGGAGGTGGATTGGCTACACTAAATTGACCCTTAATTGGGAAAATAAATGTGTTTGATACTCTAACTTTAAAAATAAAATAAAACAGTAGTGGAAGGGATGATGATCCAGCAGGCTAAGTTGTCCTGAATGATAATAAGAGGTGGGGTTAGAGTTGCATTCATCCAGCCAGAGTGTTCCATCACACTCCTTGACAGGTGCCTTGTAGGAGTACAGTTGGTGAACCACTCTCCACAGAATTCCCAGCTCCAGGCCTGCTTTTGTAGGCACAACAGTTATATGGCTGGTCCAGTTGAGTTTCCGATCAATGGGAACACCTCCAGATTGTTGAAATTGGGAGATTCGTAACTACACCGTGTCAAGAGAAGGCTTGATGCATAATAGATATATGTTTTGTGCACACTGTGCCACCCATTGACTTGCCAGCACAGCAAGGCAATGCACTGCATCAACAATGCAATCTAATCAGTTTTCTTAATAAAGACTATGGTGAATGGCCCAATTCAGTATATATCAGAAACATTAACATGCAGGGGTTCATGTTCCGAGTAGAGATTAAATGTGAACTGGTCCTTTTCGTTTACAAATGCTGGCAGACTGGACGTCCCCCTTTTTGCTCATCAAGGATCCATCTAGCTTTGCCTTAAAAGACACTCTCCCTCAAATTCCTTGAAAGAATGCAGAGTTCCAGAATCTCACTATCCTCAAAATGTCCCCTCATCTCTGCCTTAAATTGGGCAACCCTTTATTTTTAAACATTGGCCCCTAGATCTAGATTCTCCCACAAGAGCAAACAGCCTCTCCACATGCATCACGTCAACAACAAACTCTTCAGCTTGGGAAACATTCTGGAATACCAGTGCTACAAGAGTTAGTAGCTCAGAATTCACTATATGCAATTTGACTATTGTTTTCTCCAATCCCACCATTCATGTATCTGCTGCAAAATCTCCTACCGTATTATGATATGATGCAGAGATCAAAGTGGACAAACTGAAGAAGTTCAAATGACTGAAACACAAATCAATTGCAATGTAGATCACCCAGACCAGCAAGAGGTCATATCGATGGCAGCACAGATTCAAATTTAGAGTTCGGGAACATTGCTGTCTGGTTAGTTGATTTAGGTAGTTTTTGGTTGCGCCGGCTGTAACCAGTGCTATTTATAACCTAATTAATCTGTTAGTAAAATGCAAATTGACCATGTGATCAGCAACACCACATTCATTACATACCGGTAGATCAGTAGCACCCTCCCTTCCAACAGATTATTTGTGTTTTGTATTCTGGTTGTGGTGAGCACAGTAGCATTAAATTAACAATTTAATAAAAACAATAGATTGTCAAATATTTCAATGATCAGCAACCTTATTTTCATTCTTGGTAATGCCAAGCCCAACAAACCAACATGGGCATCTTGCCAGAATGTAGAAAATATCAAAAATGCAGTGCAGGGCGGGCAACTTCTTTGCAGGGAGAAAGAAAAGGGGGGAAATGGAGAAACGTTTTTAATTTTTAAAAAAAGTGCCCGAGTTCAAACCATAATCTTACAGAATGTCAAATCAGGCTCAAAGGGCCAAATGGTCTACTGATGCTCTATTTATCTTTTAAGTCAAGAAATTATAGTACAAATAATTTCTGCAGTTACTCGTGTCACATTTTCCTGAAGTCTCTGCATCATCAATCATGTGCATGTGCTACAAATTCTAGGCTAATGGTCAAATATAATTACAACCATTAGATTGAAATTTTCCTTAGCGGACAAGTGCGTATTTAAAAAATAAAACAAAACAATAGTGGAAGGGCAGCACGGTAGCATTGTGGATAGCACAATTGCTTCACTGCTCCAGGGTCCCAGGTTCGATTCCGGCTTGGGTCACTGTCTGTGCGGAGTCTGCACATCCTCTCCGTGTGTGCGCGGGTTTCCTCCCACAGTCCAAAGATGTGGTTAGGTGGATTGGCCATGATCAATTGCACTTAGTGTCCAAAATGGCCCTTAGTGTTGGGTGGGGTTGCGGAATAGGGGGGAGGTGTTGACCTTGGGTAGGGTGCTCTTTCCAGGAGCCGGTGCAGACTCGATGGGCCGAATGGCCTCCTTCTGCACTGTAAATTCTATGATAATGATCGAGCAGGCCAAGTTGTCCTGAATGATAAGAGGTGGTGTTGTCAAAGTTGCATTAATCCAGCCAGAGTGTTCCATCACACTCGTTGACAGGTGCCTTGTTTTATTTTTATATAAAAATTTATTAATATAAATTGGGTACCCAATTATTCTTGCCCGCCCCCCCCCCCCCCAATTAGGGGAAATTTAGCATGGCCAATCCACCTAACCTGCACATCTTTGGATTGTGGGAGTGAAACCCTCGCAGACATGGGGAGAATATGCAAACTCCACACAGACAGTGACCCAGGACCGGGATTCAAACCCGGATCCTCATCGCTGCAGTCCCAGTGCTAACCATCGCGTCACAGGCCGCCCTTGAACAGAGCTGTATTATGTTTAAATGCTCACTTCATAACGGATGATAAGTGATAAAAGTACAACTCACCGCCCTATAATGTGAGAGTCACCAGTCTCAATGGTTAGCTGAGAGTTGATTGCCTCGAAGCTGGTGTTTTCCAACAGCTTCATCTTGGAAGACTTTATTTACTTCACCCGTGGGTCTGTGAAATGGGACTCCGATACTGGATGCTGTACCCACCAGAAAAATGAAGAAAGACAGGATTAGCAAATTTTGGCATCAAATTAACATCTCACAAAATGGCACATGTACAGATGAGCTAGTGGGTTAATGACAGTAATTCAAAATCCAATGAAAAATTCTGCAGAACCACAGGGCTAAATAAGACTGGAAGTGTGACACCAGTGTTACTGCACGATCCAAAGCTCCACAATAATAATCCAAATTGAGAGTCCAAATCCTACTGCAGAAGTTTGAAAGTTTAAATTAATTTTAAATGGGAAATAATTGGCATCATGAAACACAATTGTGATTATATGACAGTCAAAATCAGATTATTACAGCACAAGAGGGCAGCACAGTTGTTAGCACTGCTGCTTCACAGCACCGAGGCCTGGGTTCAACGCCGGCCCCCCGTCCCGGTGGGTCTCACCTCCACAATCCACTGGCCCCCTGTCCGTGTCTATGTGTCACCCCCACAATCTAAAAATGAGCAGGGTGGGTAGATTGGCTACCAAATGCTCCCTTCATTGAAAAAAGAGAGAACTGGGTATTTGATTTGATTTATTGTCACATGTACCGAAGTAGTGAAAAGTACTTTCTGCAGTCAAGGGAACGTACACTTGTCAGAGTACATTGACAAGTGTTACATCATTGGTTACGCTGCGGAACAAGGGGTCAAACAAAGCAAATACATGAGCAAGAGCTGCATAGGGCATCGAGAATAGTGTTCTTACAGGGAACAGATCAGTCCGAGGGGGAGTCGTTTCTTGTAGCTGTTCCTATGTCTGGATGTGAGAGTCTTTAGACTTCTGTATCTTCTACCTGATGGAAGGGTCTGGAAGAAGGCAATGCCTGGGTGGGAGGAGTCTCTGATAATCCTGTCTGCCTTCCTGAGGCAATGGGAGGTGTATAAAGAATCGATGTGGGGGTGGCAAGCTTGAGAGATCACTGGGCATCACAGTCTGCAGCAGCTTCTTGCGATCTTGGACCGAGCAGCTGTCATACCAGGCTGTGATGCAGCCGGATAGGATGCTCTTGTTCGTGCATCGGTCAAACTTTGAGAGAATTGATGCAGATATGCCAAATTTTGTTTAGCTTCCATAGCAAGTAGAGACATTGTTGGGCTTTCTTGACTGTTGCATCAATGCGAGCGGACCAGTACAGACTGTTGGCGATGGTGACCCCCAGGAACTTAAGCTACCATCGCCAGTTTGCTGTGTATAGGGAGTACAGAAGAGGACTGAGCACACATGAAAATGAAAGCATAAAAATCACTTATCGTCACAAGTAGGCTTCAATGAAGTTACTGTGAAAAGCCCTTAGTTGCCACATTCTGCCACCTATTCGGGGAGGCTGGTATATCCTTGCGTGTTGAGGACTATTGTGGAAATATTGTTGCCTATCCTGACAGATTGGGGAGGAAGTAAAGGATCCAGCTGCAGAGTGAGGGGTCAAGTCCAAGATTACAGAGTTTGGTTATTAGTCTCCTCAGGGTAATGGTGTTGAAGGCGGAGCGAGAAAACGATAAACAGCAGTCTTACATAGGTGTCCTTGTTGTCAAGGTGTTCAGTGTTGATTGTAGAGCAGGGACTGGTTGCAGTGGTAGGCAAACTGCAGTGGATCAAGACTGTCTGGGAAGCTGGCATTGATCAGTCGCATGACTAGCCACTCGAAGTATTTCATGATAGCAGAGGCAGGCTACCTTGTTCTTCTTTGGTACTGGCATTGTGGTGGTCTTCTTGAAGCAGGTAGGGACCTCTGAGCGGAGGTGAGCTGTTTGTGCAGGCACCGAGTGCTTGCCTAGGGACTCCGTCAGGGCCCGTCGCTTTCCACGGATTCACTTTCAAGAAGGCAGTTCCTACCTCAAGAGGCTGCAAGTGGGTATGGGGGTGTCCAGGCTGTTGGGGCGGTGGCACTGATGCATTGGCAGACTGCTCAAAGCATAGAACTTGTTCAGATCATCAGGTAATGATGCTGCAAGGCCCAGATATTCCGCCTGCCCTTATTTTGTAGCCTGCGATCTCAAGGCCCTGCCACGGTTGTCATAGTTAGTGTCATTGGCCTGGGACTCTAGTTTGATGTGGTATAGTCTTTTTGCATCCCTGATGGCTTTCCGTATGTCGTACCTGGATTTCTTATGTAGGTTAGGGTAGTCAAGACTTGAACGCCTCCATCTGTGACTTCAGCAGGGCGTGAACCTTTTGGTTAAGCCAGGGTTCCTGATTGGGGAACACCTGTATTGTCTTCTTTGGTACAGTCCTCGACACACTACTGAAGTTTGTGATGGTGGTTGCGTACTCGTTCAGGTTAGCTTCTGCAGCTCTAATATGGAACAGTCCACACAGACTCCAAACAGTCACGGAGGATGTCCACAGATGTCTCTGACCAGCAGTGCGCAGTTTTCTTGACTGGCTCAGCATGCTCTTGCTGTTTTCAAGCTGGAAGTAGGAATACCGACTTGTGGTCGGATTTGCCAAAGCGTGGTCGGGAAATGGAGCGGTAGGTACCTTTGATGCTCTGTAGCAGTGGTGTAGGGTGTTTGCACGTCTGGTGGAGCAGGAGATATGTTGATGGAGTTTGGGTAGAACCTTCCGGGAGGTTGGCCTGGTTGAAGTCTCCAGTCACGATTTGTCAGAGCTTTGGGGTGATTTGTTTCTTAGTTTTCGATGGTGGAATGTAGTTCATCAAGTGCTTTCTTTACTTCTGCCTGGGTGGGATGTAGACTGCTGTGATGGGTACTTAAAATTTATAAAAATATTTACAGTACAAACAGCAGCTATCTGCCCTATTGAGTCTACGCTGACTTTCCATTGCAGCAATTTACCTAGTCCCACTCCCTAATATTGTGCACATTCTTCCTTTTCAGATAACAATCTAATTTCCCTTAATGTCTTGCTAGAACGTGCCTCCATCAGTCAAAGCACTGCATTCCAGAACCTAACCACATGCTGCGTGACAAGTTTCTCATGTCGCATTTGCTTCTTTTGCCAATTTTCTTAATAATAATCTTCAGTATTGTCACAAGTAGGCAAAGTTACTGTGTTCCCGAGGGGCCATACGGCACCTGTTTAGGTACACAGAATGGAAACCGGAGCACCCACAGACACGGGGAGAACGTGAACGTCTCCATACAAACAGAGACCCAAGCCAGGAATCAAACCTGGAACTCTGGCGCTGTGAAGCAACAGTGCTAATCACTGTCCTACTGTGCTGCCCTAAGTGGCCTATAGTCACCGTTTTTTAATCTCCCTGCCTTTTTTGAATAAGGGAGTTACAATCCTCTGGTTCTCAACTCTTCCACCATGTCTGCTTTATTAACAGAGCTCAACCTGTCCTTCCACCCTCAATGATTATACACACATACCCAGCTCCCTCTGCTCCTGTACCCCCATGTTCTTCCTACCAAAATAAATCACCTAATTTCTTGACATTAAACATCATCTTCCACATGTCTGCCCATTGTTCTACACTAGCCTCCATTGTTCTACACTAGCCTCCGGTGGACAATGTCAGGTTTTGGATCATCTGTCAATTTTGAAATTGTCCCTGTACACCAAGGTCTAGATCATTAGCATACAAATGCAAACCCAGAAGAGGCCCTTGGAGAACTCAGTCAAAACCTCTGCAGCTTAAAAAAAACATTAACCACTCCTGTTCCCTGTCACTCAGTCAATTTCATGTCCATGTTGCCATGGTGCTTTTTACAGACAGCCTACAATTTTGTCCACAAGTCTGTTCCACTGCAATCAAGTGCCTTGCAGTCCACATACAGCACACCAAAAGTAGTAACCTCATTGGTAATACAGTACCTCAATTAACTTCAGCAAATTTTCCCTTAAACAAATTCCTCCCAGCTTTCCTGAAGCAACCCATTATTTTCCCAAATTACTATTTTGTCCCCATATTATCAATTCTAGATGCTTCCCCATACACGTTTAAACAGATTAACCTGGGGTTGCTGGATTTCTCTTTACTCTGAAGGTATAATGGTCGCAATTTTCCAATCCTCTGTGGCACTACCAGAGTCCAAGGAAGATTGGCCTATCAAACCCCCAATAGGATGTTATGAAAATGCTGAGAGCACTCCTGTCTGCCAAGGTCTGGCAGCACGAGAGCATCAGAACTTTGATAAAAGATCACAACATGGAATATTAACTGTTTCCCTGTCCACAGATGCTGCCAAATGTGAGCATTCAGATTTTCAACATCAAAAACGTTCGGCACAACTGGAGTAAGGCAACAAATGTAGAATTGAACAATCATCTGAAGAGAAAGGTTAGTAGGGGTAGAGGGAAAAGGAGAGAGTGAGAGAGAGAGAGAGTGAGAATAAGTAACTGTTCTGACAACCAGTGCAAATGGTCTCCTTCTGTGCTGTAATCGTTCTGTGATTCTTGCCAAATAAATAAGTGCATAGCAACAGTGGTTAAAATACACAACTTTAAAAGACCATCCAGTAGTCAATAAAAAAAAAGTGAAAAGTTGATTTTATTGATGCCAATTTTGTCTGGATTCTAAATTACAGAGAGTTGGCAAAATCTCAGCTCTAGGTTAAGATTAAATTGTCAGGATTCAACAGCCGAGTACAGTTGGGTAAACACAAGGATCTGCCGAGTCCAAAAACAAAAGGAACACCAGAATTAAAGGCACTGATGTGTTGGGTAAGCAGGGTCTGCAAGGACTGTGTTTACTGCAGGAGAGAGAGACACGCTTCCAACACTTGAAGAAATGTCACTCGATTTTATTGAACTCTTAACCATCATACATACTTTAACTGTGGGTTGACAGTCTGCTGACTTGACTGGAGACCCGAGGCTAACCTGACCAGACTATCTTACTACCACATGGTCTATGTTCTAGTTGCTGCTCACGGGCTCTGACTGTCTCAGAGGCTGGATCCCAAGAGAGCAGGAAAACTAATGCCCTCTGGCTTTACTGTGGTTGTGTCCTGTCTGGTGATTGGCTGCTGTGTTCTGTGCGTTCACTGGTCATCCTGTGTCAATCACTGCCTGTCTGTGCACCATCATATCCCTGTATATATTATGACAGGCACTGAGTGAACAAAGGGACAGTTTAAACCAGGGGTGGGCAAACTACGGCCCGCGGGCCGCATGCGGCCCGCCAAAGGTATTTCTGCGGCCCGCCAAGTCATTAAAAAAAAAAAAAAAAAATGTTTTTTCAAAAATTTTTTTTTTTTTTTTTTTTAATTTTTTTTAAGGTTAATGGAGGCGGGCTGTTGGGTTACTTACTGGTATAGGGTGGATACATTGACTTGAGTAGGGTGATCATTGCTCGGCACAACGTCGAGGGCCGAAGGGCCTGTTCTGTGCTGTACTGTTCTATGTTCTATATGAGGCGCCCAGAATCATAACCGGGTGAAGTAATTATTTTACTTAATATACTATGCGGCCCTTTGTGAATTGTGAATTTTTGAATGTGGCCCTTGCACGGAAAAGTTTGCCCACCCCTGGTTTAAACAAAGGAGGTGCTCAACATTTAGAATAAGGAGTTTTTAAGCGAGAAGGAATTTCAATACAAATTAGAAATTCTAAAAAACGTCAGGTTGAAAGATGTCAACATCCAGTATGTTAAGACTTTTCTTTGGCAGACTTGGACTTGTTGTGCATGCGGGCTGGTCAAACTACTTGCCCCAGACAAGGTTGCTTAACAAAAACGGATTTTGTAAAATACACACCCACAGGGGCCTGTTTCACTCGTGCTTGTTACCAGCAAAAAAAAAGAAAACGTATGTCAAATTGAGGTTTTGGATTCCCCAAACTATTACCAATAACTCAAGCCTTTCCCCAACATCCCAAGAGTCTAGCTTTGCAATCCCAGGATAGTCTGCCAGTGACCCAGGTGTAGTACATTAATCCACAATAATGTTGTTAAAGTAGGATCAGCTGCTAGAGCTCCCCATCTGAGAGAGCATAGTATGGCAAAACAAATCTTACAACTTGTTCCTGGTATTTATTCTCCACATCCTAGAGATCGGAGCTCAGGTGCTCGAAATACTGCTCCTCTTCCTGAACCAGTACTGATTTGTGTGGCAGTTGGAGTACATGACTAAATTTCATTTAGCCTTAATAAGCTGGAATTCAGACATTTAAGCAAGGCACAATCATGTGTGTAAAACTTTTGTATCTCCACCAAAGTAGACAACCTTTAGTCAAACAACCAATCAACAACAATCCCGTTTGCAACACTGCCAGGTTCAGTCTGGTGTCAACTGCAACCAAGATATTTTACGCATTTCATTTGACAGATGGATTGAGATACATCCTTAAATTAACTCCCTTATGGTTATATCCCACACCTTGAACAGCTAAATTGCCACAGTTCAAATAGAGATCCATTTAATCTATGCTTTCGAAGAAAGCTACTCACTAAGTGGAGATTTTGGCTGTTGGGTCATGCCTGCAATGAGATTCATATCATATGCATCACCAGTGACTACACACTTGAAATGTTGAATTAAAGCAAAGTGTCACAGCACACACCTTTATACTACAAAGCACGGAGACACACTTCCCCAACTGACCTCAAAACAAAGCCTTTTCTATCAAACCTCCCAAAAACATCAAGCCACCATCCAATATAATTTTCATTAGTTGAAGTTTACAATGACGAGGCTCATCACGGCATGTCAAAAACATTTGTTATTGAAGATGCACCCGTAAGTCTACATTTCTCAATGTGAAAGTTTCTAACTGTAGGAAATACTGTGAGCAGCATCTTTTGTAATGTTAATGTGACACCTGGACCTGTCTTAGTTTGAAGTGTCTCTTGATCAGAGGGGAAACGGACAGGAGAACTCGCAGGTCTTTGCTCCACTGACAGGCTCCCCCGTTTTTTGTTTTTACCTAAACCAATGTGGAGAACACAAAACTCCACTCCACTCACACGTAGGCTGTGAGAAACAGTCAGAGTACCGATACGGTTCAATCTGAAATAGATTGGTGTTCTTGTTCTGCAAGGAACCAAAATGTGCCCAGAAGTTTGTGTATGATCCATCCTGAGCTCCATAAATTCCTCTTGTTCTTCCATCCTTATGATGGGGAACTGGCATTCAAAGTTCTCTTGTAATGTTTTAAGGTGTGTGAGAGATGGAAGGCAGAGTATGGTTTTGCCAGCAGGATTTGCCTTTGCCAGCTTGAACATCTCAACTGACCCACCTGCCACTTTTTCCTGCCAAAGGACCAGCTTTGAAGTTTATATTTGACAATCAGAACAGTTCCTGGATTTTACAGTCAGCTCATTCAGATGGCAGATTACACACAAGCTTAGCACACCAAGAATAATCACAGTTTAAACGGTGTGTGGAAATGCATGCAGAGTGAAATACTCTTTGGGCATTATGGAGCTTATAAATGAGAGAAGACCTTTCCCCAGACACACAGGCATTGCATTTGTCCCAATGAAAGCCTTGTATTCAACTCATATTTCATCACACAAAATAGTGAATAAGCACAAAAAGTGTGTGATTTCACATAATTGATCATTTTCACTGTTTGGGCTAATACTGTAGTTAACTACGATGGTTTGCTTTGGCAACGAGGGCTTCAGTGCCAGATAGTGGCCGACCTAGATGTGAGGATTCTGTTCTTTCACCCCCTCGTATGACTTTCCCAGTCATGGAAACTGCTCCAGCAGTGCAGATGCTATTGCACGTGCAGTTTCCCTCCAAGTAAGCATGAAAGGTTGCCTCTCCAGTCATAGGGCCTGGCAATTTTAAATCCCCATCAACATACCCGACATTGGCCAAGAGCTGGTGTGTCCAAATCGCCTTGAAGCCTCTTGCAGCCTCAACTCATTTCCTACTTGGTTTTGCCTCTCAGCACATTTGGTCCCCACATCCAGATCATTAATGTAGATGGGACCGAAGCATTTATCCTTGTAGTCAGTCTGCCAACCCGAGAACTGCCCATTCAGTCACTGTTATCTGTCTGATCAGACCACATTTGGAGCAGTGTTCAGGAAATGATAACAGGAATGAGGAATTTTAGATACAAGGAAAGATTGGAGAAGTTGGGCTTGTTCTTAAGAAATGATCTTATTGAGATGTTAAAAATTCTGAAGAATTTTGACAGGGTAAAGGAGGTTTCCACTAGGCGATATGACTGGAGAATGGGTGATTATTCTTGGTGTGCTGAAAGGCCTCCTTCTGTGCTGTAATTAAAGCAGGACCTCATGCGACTCCTGCAGGAGGATCATTTAGATCCGAAAGATTAACTATTTCTCTCTACTGATGCTGCCAGACCAGAGTTTATCCAGCATTTTCAGAGTTTATTTCTGTATCTCCAGCATTTGCTTCTCTACGTTTTAGATTTCCAACATCCACAGGGTTGTGATTTGGCATTGGAGGAGGGGGTAGATTCCAAAAGATCTACTATTCAGTTTCAGGAAACATCTTCCCAGGTGATTTACAGGAAATCACCACCTCACATTATGGCAAAATATAGGTCAGTTTTAAACTCTGTATGCAACCAATGGAATACGATTAATATTGCACAAGTTATCACAAGGATGGCAGTCCCTTGGGTGTTTGCAAGCTCTGTGGCCAAGAGCTCATAAACTTGAAAGAAAATCAAAATGTTGCAAAGATCGTGTAGAATCTCGTGTCCCCAAGGAGTTTTTAATGCAGCTTGTTAATAGAATATCAAGTGTGGGAAAGTGCTTTCTGCTCCAAATATTTCCCTCTGCTTCCTTAGTAGATATCATAGCAATAGGTGAATTGAAACGTTTTGGATGGTGTATGGTCATTCTTTCCATGAAGGTAAATAATCTTTGAGAATGCATGCTGTCTTTCAGCAGCCTGAATTAACATTGAAAAATAATTTGAGTTAATGGTGGATTTTTTAATGTAGAACGATGTGGTCAGTTATTAGGGTGCCCGGTGGCTAGCACTGCTGCCTTAATGCCATGGACCCGGGTTCAATCCCAGCCTCAGGTTGTGTGGAGTTTGTACTTTCTCCCAGTGTTTCCTCCAGGTGTTCTGCTTTCCTCCCACAGTCCGAATATCTTTTATTGTCACAAGTAGGCTTACATTAACACTGCAATGAAGTTACTGTGAAAAGCCCCAAGTCGCCACATTCCAGTACCAGTTCAGGTACACAGAGGGAGAACTCAGAATGGCCAATTCACCAACAGCACATCTTTTGGGACTAGTGGGAGAAATAATGGGATGCAGATAATGGGAGAACGTGCAGACTCTGCACAAAGCGACCGAGCAAGGAATCAAACCTAGGACCCTGGTGCTGTGAAGCCACAAAGTGCGATCCACTTGTTGACAAATGTGAGGTTATCCATTTTGGTAGGAACAACAGCAAACGGGATTATCTAAATGATAAAATATTAAAGCATGCTGCTATGCAGAGAGACCTGGGTGTGCTAATGCACGAGTCACATAAAGTTGGTTTACAGGTGATTAAGGCGGCAAATAGAATTTTGTCCTTCATTGCTAGAGGGATGGAGTTCAAGACTAGGGAGGTTATGTTGCAATTGTATAAGGTGTTGGTGAGGCCACACCTGGAGTAGTGTGTTCAGTTTTGGTCTCCTTACTTGAGAAAGGACGTACGGGCACTGGAGGGTGTGCAGAGGAGATTCACTAGGTTAATCCCAGAGCTGAAGGGGTTGGATTATGAGGAGAAGTTGAGTAGACTGGGACTGTACTCATTGGAATTTAGAAGGATATTGGGGGGGGGGGGGGGAATCTTATAGAAACATTTAAAATTATGAAGGGAATAGATAGGATAGATGCAGGCAGGTTGTTTCCACTGGCGGGTGACAGCAGAACTAGGGGACATAGCCTCAAAATAAGGGGAAGTAGATTTAGGACTGAGTTTAGGAGGAACTTCTTCACCCAAAGGGTTGTGAATCTATGGAATTCCTTGCCCAGTGAAGCAGTTGAAGCTCCTTCATTAAATGTTTAAGATAAAAGATATGGTGTTCGGGCCAGAAAGTGGAGCCGAGTTCAAAAAAGATCAGCCATGATCTCATTGAATGGCAGAGCAGGCTCGAGGGGCCAGATGGCCTACTCCTAGTTCTTATGATCCCCATTAATAAATCACTTATTGGTCACAAGTAGGCTTCAAATGAAGTTAGTGAAAAGCCCCTAGTTGCCACATTCCAGCACCTGTTCAGGGAGGCCAGTACAGGAATTGGAACAGACACTGCTGGCATTGTTGGGGCAACTACTGTTAATTTGTTAAAACAATAAATAATTGGGATATAGAGAGATATACACACACGATTTCATGATGTTTGAATAAAATACTTTTAAAAATGAACCATTTCACATTGCTACTAAGCAGTGACTACACAAATGGTACTTCCCACCAACAGGTTGTCGCCCAACCACAGAAACATGTTCTGCCTACCACACTATTGAGTAACAACATCACACTATTGAGTAACATCAGGTCTTTTGGCTGATCGAATCAAAGTGTAGTCTGTCAGTTGTTCATTTATGGGCAGAGTACAGACCATACTCAAACTATGTAAACATAATAATAACTTATTTTCAGAATTAGGCTTCAATGAAGTTACTGTGTAAAGCCCCTAGTCGCCACATTCCGGCACCTTTTCAGGGAGGCTGGTACAGGATTTGAACCCTTGCTGCTGGCCTTGCTCTGCATTACAAGCCAGCTGTTTAGCTCACTGTGCTAAATCAGCCACTAAGATTATATGTTCTGGGTTGGTTTAGCACAGGACTTAAGAGCTGGCATTTAAAGCAGACCAAGGCAGGCCAACAGCACGGTTCAATTCCCGTACCAGCCTCCCCCAAACAGGCGCTGGAATGTGGCAACGAGGGGCTTTACACAGTAACTTCATTTGAAGCCTACTTGTGACAATAAGCGATTTTCATTTCATTTTTTCCAAGCCTAGCACCTTTTTGAAATTACCCAAGAGCTTAGGAAACCTATAGTTGCCCTTGGTATTCTCCATCGCAATGCCTTGGCCAAAGTGGACTTGCTAACCAATCAGCATTCTTTTCTTCTGTAGTACAGAACTGTTCGATTGGTTTGCCCTCACCAGGTCCTGGAGAGTAGTTTGCCCTCGCCAGGTCCTGTAGACAAAGCTTCAGCAATGTACAAAAATTATTTGTATACAAAATGATAATTGAATTCTAAATGTTCAGTGAACAGATTTAACAGAAATGCAAAGGGGTATCTCAATACTGACTGCCAGTCAAATAGAGTACAAGCAATAACATTTTACTGACAGTACCAAGGATTGCCATGTACCTTTTAAACTAAACTCTAGTCCCAATCATAGCAGTTTTTGGCAACTATTGACACTTCAAAAGGAATAAGTGAACAAGGACTGATAAACACTTGTACTTCATATATTGTTTTATTGCTGTCATCCCCAGTATTACATTCCATTATTCCTCGTACTGCACAGTACCAGCTTCTGACAATTTCATAACATGTACTGCTAACTATACTATTGCTCCAATGCCCCAGTTGGAGTATCAGTTAGTCCTTTCCCCAATGGCATTACCAGTACCTATTAATGCTTCCATTGTGGCAGCATTAGCTCAGAACCTGTTGATGCTTGCATTCCATCATTCCCAGTAACTTTTAGTGTAAACATTTTCATTCTCCAACAGAATTGCCACCACCTGGACAAAATCCAGGTTTGGGCTGACAAGTTACATTTAAGCTGCACAAGTGCCAGGCAATGACCATCTCCTTCAAGAGAGGATCTAACCATCACCCCTAGACATTCAATGGCATCGCCATCACAAACTACATCCTGCACACCCCCCCCCCCCCCCATCCAGGGCAAAGCAGCCCACATGGCTGCTCCTCCTTCCACAAACATTCAAACTTTGGAGATCTCAACCACCAGTAGTTGCTGCACAGTTATTGGTCTCAATGTCTGCCATCTTCATACCTCGCAGTATGCTACTGGAATTAGCATGTTCCAGGAGACCTTATCCTGTTAAAGAGATGTCAAGGATACGTCTGAGACAAAGGTGGAGACAGGTCAGCCTTTTCTCTCATTTAGCACGTTATCCAGGTCTCACTACTGTAGAGGAGATTGCCTAGTATGCAGGTTTGGCACACATGCAGTTTAGTGTTGCTACTCAGGTGGCTCTTGCCCCACACTCTACACACAGCGTGGAGAACAGTTGCAGCTTCTGTGATGAATATTAAATTACTCCAGTATTTCTATAAGTCGCTGTTAAAACTATCTTGCCCAAACACTGACAGCACGAGTTACTGAGTTCCTTTATTCAGATTCCTGGACAATTGCATTAACAATAATTTCCGAAACACATAGACTCTGCATTTTACTTAATCTGCTGAGTTTTGTTCTTTGCACTGAGAGATTCCCAGCAGCAGTTTTGTTTGCTTCTTGGTTTGTATTTATTTTAAATCCATAATTAATTCTGCAGATAGCAGATCAAAATCAGGAATGATGGAGAAGTGTAGTCAGCAGGATTCACAACTGCCTGGAGAAACCCAAGTAGATCTCAAATCAATTGGCCATGACTAATGACTTAGGGCAGTACAGTAGCATGGTGGTTAGCATAAATGCTTCACAGCTCCAGGGTCCCAGGTTCGGTTCCCGGCTGGGTCACTGTCTGTGCGGAGTCTGCACGTCCTCCCTGTGTGTGCGTGGGTTTCCTCCGGGTGCTCCGGTTTCCTCCCACAGTCCAAAGATGTGCGGGTTAGGTGGATTGGCCATGCTAAATTGCCCATAGTGTCCTAAAAAGCAAGGTTAAGGGGGGGTTGTTGGGTTACGGGTATAGGATGGATACGTGGGTTTGAGTAGGGTGATCATTGCTCGGCACAACATCGAGGGCCGAAGGGCCTGTTCTGTGCTATACTATGTTCTATGTTCTAATCACCTCCAAGAGAAGGTTTTTTTGTCTGTTTTATGTATGCAGTATTAATTATTTTAGTTTATACAAATAGCCATATTCAAACAGCACATCTTTTTACATCTACCCATATTACTTTGCACAGGAGTTCACTTCTGCCATTATCACATTAGACTACATCCCACTGAAGACATTTGGACAAATTGTACACGGTATAAATAGAAATGAAACAGAAGCCCCGGAGGCCTTGTTCATCATGGCCAGGGACGTCAACAGTCCAACCTCAAATTGTTTACTGTGGCACCAACATCCAAGACCACTGCTACACAAACATCAAGAAGTTATCCTTCTCCTTAACCATTCAAGTACTCAACCCAAACAAGTAGGCCACCACCTTCAGACTTCACAAATTCCCAACCAGAAACCATGGTTTAAATAGGGGAAAACACACACATGCACCTGTGGCAAAATTAGTCTCCAATGCCATCTACAAGTTCGCTGATGACAACTAAATGAGCGAGCTGGTCATGGAGTTTAGGAAGCATAGTATCGTACACACTCCTATCTGCATCAACAGTGCTGAGGCAGAGATGGTTGACAGCATCAAAATTCTTAGGTGTCACCAACAATCGGTCCTGGTCCACCCACATCGACATCACAACCAAGAAAGTACTGCATCACAAACCAGCTGTCTAGCCCTCTGAGCTAAACCAGCCCACATGCGGCAGCACAGTGGTTAGCACAGTTGCTTCACAGCTCCAGGGTCAACTCACAGCTTGGATCACTGTGCGGTGGCTGCATGTTCTCCCCATGTCAGCATGGGTTTCCTCCAGGTGCTCCCATTTCCTCCCACAGTCCAAAGATGTGCATGATGTGGAGATGCTGGCGTTGGACTGGGGTGAGCACAGCAAGAAGTCTTACAACACCAGGTTAAAGTCCAACAGGTTTGATTCAAACACGAGCTAGCGGAGCACAGCTCCTTCCTCAGGTGAGGAATACCTCGCCATTCACCTGAGGAAGGAGCTGCGCTCCGAAAGATGTGCAGGTTAGATGGATTGGCCTTGATAAATTGTCCTTAGTCTCCAAAAAAGGTTAGGTGGGTTGTGGGGAGGTGTGGGGTGCTCTATCCAAGAGCTGGTGCAGACTTGATGGGCCAAATGGCCTCCTTCTATACTGTAAATTCTATGATTCTATTTAGTACCACACTCCTGTACACCCATCCAATGCCAGTGTCTATGCAGTTACATTTATGTAGGTCCTATGTCTTTTCATGTACACGGACTGTACAGAGAACAATACTTACTCACCATACCTCAGTACACAAGACAATAAGCAAAATACAAATAATAATGTTGCCCCCCACCACCCCCATTGCTGTGGACAGTCCCTGACAAAGAACAGTGCAGGAACAGGCCCTTCAGCCCTCCAAGCCTGTGCCAACCATGCTGCCAGTCTCAACTAAAATCTTCTACACTTCAAGGGTCCATATCCCTCCATTCCCATCCTACTCAAGGGTCCATATCCCTCCATTCCCATCCTACTCATGTATTTGTCAAGATGACCCTTAAATGTCACTATCGTCCCGGCTTCCACCACCTCCTCCGGCAGCGAGTTCCAGGCACCCACTACCCTCTAAAAAAACTTGCCTCTACATCTCCTCTAAACCTTGCCCCTCACACCTTAAACCTATGCTTCCTAGTAATTGACCCCTCTACCCTGGCAAAAAGTCTGTCTATGCCCCTTATAATTTTGTAGTCCTCTATCAGGTCACCCCTCAACCTCCATCGTTCCAGTGAGAACAAACAGTTTATTCAACTGCTCCTCATAGCTAATGCCCTCCACACCTTCTGGTAGTGTGGCAACCAGAATTGAACACTACACAGGGTGGGGGGGGGTCTCAGTGTCCAGGCTCCCAAGGAGGGGGGGGGCAGTGTCCCAGCTGGGGGGGGGGGGCAGCGTCCCAGCTCCGGGGGGGGGGGGGGGGGAAAGAGAGGAGGAGTGTCCCGGCTCCCGGGGGGGGGGGGGGGGGAGAGGAGGAGTGTCCCGGCTCCCGGGGGGGGGGGGGGGGGGGGCAGTGTCCCGGCTCCCGGGGGGGGGGGGGGGGGCCGTGTCCCGGCTCCCGGGGGGGGGGGGGGGGGGCCGTGTCCCGGCTCCCGGGGGGGGGGGGGGGGCTTACCTGGCTGGGCCTATGCGCTGTAGCGGGTTCGGGCCTCCCTCTCTCTCGCTCTCTCTCGGTGCTGTCTTCAGGCGGAGGCGGGCCTCCGGGAAGCTCGGTCGGTACTGGTTAAGGCGGTGCCCGCCGTCCTGCCGCTGGTGGGGGTGAAATGCCGCGGGTGGAAGCAGAGCGAGTGCGGGGCGCAGCGACACGAAGATGCCGGGCGGCGGGAGCGGGGAGCGGCCTGGGGAACCATCACAGCCCGGAGCTTCCACACACGATCACCGAACGCTGCTGCTGCGGATACCGCCTGGGCTCGGCCTGCACTTTCCTCCCTCACAACAAACACCGATCGGCAGCCAGCGGCCTCTCCCAACCACTCAACCGCCCGCTCCTTATAAAGGCAGGGCACCAACCGCCAAGCCCCGCCCACCACGGGGCCGCCCAATGGCGATCAGGCTCGCCTTCACCCCGGCTGCCAATTGGATAGAATTATCGTCCATCAAGGCGAAGAGGGCCGGGACTCGGCCTCCATTGGTTAGGACAGCCGTCAGTCAGGAGGTGGACGGCCGTTGAGGAGGCGGGGATTGAATAGGCTCACGCGCAGCGTCCGTTAGCCGCGCGCGGGGGGCGGGACTCGCCAGCTCGCTTTGCGGCGATTGGTTACTGACCGTGATCTCGCCCCTACCCTCCTTCTGATTGACAGCGTGACTGCGCTGTTGATTGGTCCACCGCGCTGTCAGTCATCCATATTCTATTGTGCCGAGATGGGTGAGTTCAGTTGGCTGGTCGCCAATCGCGGTGGCCCAGTGGTTAGCGCGGCTGCCTCACAGCGTCAGGGTCCCGGGTTCGATTCCCGGCTCTGGATAATCTGCGTGCAGATTATTTGTTCTCCCCATCTTCTGCTCCTCCTTCTGCACTATGGGAATTCTAAAATAAATACGATGTGGAGATAGAACATAGACCAGTACAGCACAGAACAGGCCCTTCGGCCCTTGATGTTGTGCCGAGCAATGATCACCCTACTCAAACCCACGTATCCATCCTATACCCATAACCCAACAACCCCCCCCCTTAACCTTACTTTTTTATTAGGACACTACGGGCAATTTATCATGGCCAATCCACCTAACCCGCACATCTTTGGACTGTGGGAGGAAACCGGAGCACCCGGAGGAAACCCACGCACACACGGGGAGGACGTGCAGACTCCGCACAGACAGTGACCCAGCCGGGAATCGAACCTGGGACCCTGGAGCTGTGAAGCATTGACACTTCAAAAGGAATAAGTGAACAAGGACTGATAAACACTTGTACTTCATATATTGTTTTATTGCTGTCATCCCCAGTATTACATTCCATTATTCCTCGTACTGCACAGTACCAGCTTCTGACAATTTCATAACATGTACTGCTAACTATACTATTGCTCCAATGCCCCAGTTGGAGTATCAGTTAGTCCTTTCCCCAATGGCATTACCAGTACCTATTAATGCTTCCATTGTGGCAGCATTAGCTCAGAACCTGTTGATGCTTGCATTCCATCATTCCCAGTAACTTTTAGTGTAAACATTTTCATTCTCCAACAGAATTGCCACCACCTGGACAAAATCCAGGTTTGGGCTGACAAGTTACATTTAAGCTGCACAAGTGCCAGGCAATGACCATCTCCTTCAAGAGAGGATCTAACCATCACCCCTAGACATTCAATGGCATCGCCATCACAAACTACATCCTGCACCCCCCCCCCCCCCATCCAGGGCAAAGCAGCCCACATGGCTGCTCCTCCTTCCACAAACATTCAAACTTTGGAGATCTCAACCACCAGTAGTTGCTGCACAGTTATTGGTCTCAATGTCTGCCATCTTCATACCTCGCAGTATGCTACTGGAATTAGCATGTTCCAGGAGACCTTATCCTGTTAAAGAGATGTCAAGGATACGTCTGAGACAAAGGTGGAGACAGGTCAGCCTTTTCTCTCATTTAGCACGTTATCCAGGTCTCACTACTGTAGAGGAGATTGCCTAGTATGCAGGTTTGGCACACATGCAGTTTAGTGTTGCTACTCAGGTGGCTCTTGCCCCACACTCTACACACAGCGTGGAGAACAGCTGCAGCGTCTGTGATGAATATTAAATTACTCCAGTATTTCTATAAGTCGCTGTTAAAACTATCTTGCCCAAACACTGACAGCACGAGTTACTGAGTTCCTTTATTCAGATTCCTGGACAATTGCATTAACAATAATTTCCGAAACATATAGACTCTGCATTTTACTTAATCTGCTGAGTTTTGTTCTTTGCACTGAGATTCCCAGCAGCAGTTTTGTTTGCTTCTTGGTTTGTATTTATTTTAAATCCATAATTAATTCTGCAGATAGCAGATCAAAATCAGGAATGATGGAGAAGTGTAGTCAGCAGGATTCACAACTGCCTGGAGAAACCCAAGTAGATCTCAAATCAATTGGCCATGACTAATGACTTAGGGCAGTACAGTAGCATGGTGGTTAGCATAAATGCTTCACAGCTCCAGGGTCCCAGGTTCGGTTCCCGGCTGGGTCACTGTCTGTGCGGAGTCTGCACGTCCTCCCTGTGTGTGCGTGGGTTTCCTCCGGGTGCTCCGGTTTCCTCCCACAGTCTTGATGTTGTGCCGAGCAATGATCACCCTACTCAAACCCACGTATCCATCCTATACCCATAACCCAACAACCCCCCCCCTTAACCTTACTTTTTTATTAGGACACTACGGGCAATTTATCATGGCCAATCCACCTAACCCGCACATCTTTGGACTGTGGGAGGAAACCGGAGCACCCGGAGGAAACCCACGCACACACGGGGAGGACGTGCAGACTCCGCACAGACAGTGACCCAGCCGGGAATCGAACCTGGGACCCTGGAGCTGTGAAGCATTTATGCTAACCACTATGCTCCCGTGCTTCCCCAGATGCTGCCGTTGGACTAAGAAGTCTTACAACACCAGGTTAAAGTCCAACATGTTTGTTTCAAACACTACATTTCGGAGCACTGCTCCCTCCTCAGGTGAATGAATCAGGTCAAATAAATACAAATGAGGAGTTGGCCCCTCAAGCCTGCTCTCCCATCCAATATCTGATCTTTTTGTGGACTTAAGCTCCACTTACCCACCCGCTCACCGTAAGCCTTAATTCCTTTAATGTTCAAAATTCTATCTACCTTTGCCTGAAAAACATTTAACGAGGTAGCCTTAACTGCTTCACTGGGCAGGGAATTTCACAGATTCACAACCCTTTGGGTGAAGAAGTTCCTCCTCTACTCAAATGAAGGCTACCTGAGGTGTGGCTTATCAAATCAGAGAATCCAAAACCCTATAGTCCAAAGGAGGCCGTTCAGATTATCAAGTCCGCACAGACCCTCCAAAAGTGCACTCTACACTCTACCTAGGCCCACGCCTCTGCTGCCTATCCCCGTAACCAATCTACCCATCTTTGGACAAAAATGGTAGCTGAGATACAGCTACAAGGCAACATTCTGGTGAATCTCCTCCGCATCCTCTCTAGTGCAATTACTTCCTACAGTGTGGCAACCAGAACTGCACACACTACTCTAGCTGTGGCCTAACCAGTGTTTTATACGGCTCCATCATAACCTCCCTGCTCTTATGTTACATGCCTTGGCCAATCCCATATGCCTTCTTAACCACCCTAATAAGACCATAAGACCATCTGACATAGGAGCAGAATTAGGCCACTGGCCCATCGAGTCTGCTTCGCCATTCAATCATGCCTGGTATTTTTCTCATCCCCATTCTCCTGCCTTCTCCCCATAATCCCTGATCCCCTTATTAATCAAGAACCTATCTATCTCTGTCTTAAAGACATTCAGTGAATTGGCCTCCACAGCCTTCTGCAGCAAAGAGTTCCACAGATTCACCACCCTCTGGCTGAAGAAATTCCTCCTCATCTCTGTTTTAAAGGATTGTCCCTTTAGTCTGAGATGGTGTCCTCTGGTTCTAGTTTTTCTGACAAGTGGAAACATCCTCTCCACATTCACTCTATCCAGGCCTCGCAGTATCCTGTAAGTTTCAATATGATCCCCCCTCATCCTTCTAAACTCCAACGAGTACAGACCCAGAGTCCTCAACCGTTCCTCATACGACAAGCTCTTCATTCCAGGGATCGTTCTTGTGAACCTCCTCTGGACCCTTTCCAAGGCCAGCACATCCTTCCTTAGATACAGGGCCTAAAACTGCTCACAATACTCCAAATGGGGTCTGACCAAAGCCTTATACAGCCCCAGAAGTAAATCACTGGTCTTGTATTCTAGCTCTCTCGACATGAATGCTAATATTGCATTTGCCTTCCTAACTGCTTTTAACCTTAAGAGAATCGTGAACAAGGACTCCCAAGTTCCTTTGTGCTTCTGATTTCCTAACCATCTTCCCATTTAGAAAATAGTCCATGCCTTCATTTCTCCTTCCAAAGTGCATAATCTCACACTTTTCCACAATGTATTCCATCTGACACTCCTTTGCCCATTCTCCTAGCTTGTCCAAGTCCTCCTGCAGCCCCCTTGCTTCCTCAATACTACCTGTCCCTCGACAGATCTTTGTATCATCTGCAAAACTAAAAAGCTGGACATTGACTTCAGGAAGCAAAGTGTCCTACACACTCCCATCAGCATCAACGGGGCTGAGGTGGAGATGGTTGACAGCTTCAAATCCCTAGCTGTGCACTGTTGTGTTTGGTCCTTTGCACTTCTCGAAGGAACTCACCAAACACCTCGACTTATCCAAACCAGAATCCTTCATTGAGTGTCATGTGCGGAACACATTATCATGGAGTCTGCTAACAACTCCTCTGGAACGTGCACCTAGCACGGATGATTCACATGTATGTCTCATTACCCTCCCAATCTTCTTCGGAAGATGGCCGGCTGTGTCTCCCTTTAGATCACAGTCACAGGCCACATGACCTTGGTCTAGAGACTGCATGGTGTGTCTGTACCGCCACCTGCTGGTTGGACTTCGCACACCAATGATGATACAGCCCATAGGCATATCACCACATCCCCCTTCCTCACAAAATATTGAGATATTTTTATCTTACAGGTAACATTAAACATTACACTTCATACATTAATTATATGTAGCTGGTATAGTGAGCAGGTTTTACTGAAGTGTCCATTTACATGCTGTGCTGGACAACTGTACATTTCCATTGGACAGCTCTCATTCTTTCGAGTTGTTGCCCAACTTGTCGGAGCCTGATTTACTTGCTGGCGAGTTGCTCCTCTTACAAAGTTTCCCTCTGTGTCTTTGAAAGGCCTGTGTCCAACGCCTACTTCTGTGGCCTCCATGAACTGATGGAGCACTGTAGCCACCGAAGTTGGCCATTCCCTCAATACAAATTGGAGGAACGCAAAGCTTGCAGGTTAAAATGGACAATGTTTGCAGCACAAGCAGGCTGCACCAAGCCAATGTGGATTCTGTCTGCTAAGAGAGCAAACAGCACCGAAACGAACATTCCACATACTAATGAGGCAATCTCCGGGGTAGTTAACATAACAATGGAACGATCCCAGGGACAATGGACACAAATAGAGAAGTGATTGCAACAGTGTATGGGAAACCAGACACCCCGGCACCAGCGGGGTTCGAAAACAAAGCACCTGAAGGCCCGCCCAGTAGCTGAGAGATAGCCTCAGTATTGGGGGGATTCAAACAAATCGATTGGGAAGAGACCCAATCGATTCCCAGCAGGTAAAGGGTCCGCCCAAAAGGGTGCGAAGCCCTAGGACCAATAAAAGACAGGTCCCACACTTAGTTTGTTCTTCTTAACCAGCCCTCCTCTCTGGACCAGCATCTCGACCAGCTTTTGACAAAGAAGACCTTGAACGAGAGAGAGGAGAGGTTTGGGACAGCAGTCGCCAGCAAGTAAGTGTCTCACAACGATCGCTACCAGAGATAGACACTCCTGACCCCTTTTAACCCGTACCAACCTGAAGTCTGCAGACCAGAGCAGAGCAAGAGGCCTTGTCCCCTGATCCGGCAGTTCCCTTTGAGATAAGTATTGGTTTATTTAGTGGTAGGAATAGTTTAATCATCTTAGCGTGTGCATGGGTAGTATTATAATTGTATTATAATAAACTCAGTTGTTTGAACTTACTAATTGGTGTATGGTTTTATTGCTTTGAACTTGACCTTGAAATTTGTGGCGGTATCTTAACGATACCTGGCGACTCCAGAGCTAAGTAACGAAACAGAGCCAAATCGAGTGTTAAGCACACTCACCCAGAACGAGCAACATTTAGTGGCGACTCCGCCGGGACTCGATTAGAAGTGGCCCCCCCACTCCGAGAGAACCCAGAAATTTGAATTAGAAATCCAATTGGAAAAAGGAAAAACCACAAGTGGTCAAGCAGTTCAAATCAATAATCATAATTCGGAAGTGTGTTTTTGCATGCATAACTAACAGGGTTGTAAGGCTAAGATTTTTGTCGCAACAAACTATCGGGAGTTTTATAAGTCGGAACATAACGAAAGCCGTACCCGTATTTTAAAAGCATTGCCTTATCATCCCTCGTTCCAAATTATAGAGAGCATAGAGGAAAAAGAAATGGCCATGCAGGCAATGGAACGCCTCATGAACCCAGAGCAGTTCGTGGTCGCAGCGACCAACAGTCGCAGAGTAGGCCAGTGTCCCGTATGGGAGCTGAAACTCAGGAAGTACCTCAAAGGGAAAGGATGGCCCCTTTGGAGTGAGTTTTGTTTGAATGAGGAGACAGGTCCTGGGAGTATAGGACATACTTGGTGGAAGAACCTTTCTCAAATTCATAAAAAGAACTTAGGAAAAGCACGCAAGCCGATGGCAATTGTGTCCTGCTTGGCACAATTGCGAGGCACAGAGGAGGTCGTTCGGACGCTCCGAGCAGAATTAGAGGAAAGGAATAGGATGAGCAAAGTGGATGTCAGGGACATCGAAAAGGAACACCTAGAGTTAAGAAGGAAGCTGGCAGAGAAGGATAGAGAGGTGGATGATGCCAAGAGGGCACATCAGTCCTGTCTAGCCCATCTGAGCAGTTCCCAAACCCAATATGAAAAAGCCTATCAAGATGTGCAGCGTGCAGTCCTGATGAGAGAAGAGTCAGAAAAGCAGGTAGAGGCACTGCAAAGGCAATGCTCTGACCTAAAGGCAGCTTTAAGAGCACTCCATGCTGCCACCACTGAGCAAAGGCAAAGCACAGTGGATCATGCGAAATGTAGGAAGCAGATTGCGGAACTGCAATCTCTGCTTTCTGTACAGAATGGGTTCCAAGAGACATTTGGAACCCAATTAGATGAGGAAAATGCCCCAGATTGGCAGGAATTAAGCGAAATCGCGCAGCGCTATGTTCAGGGAACATGTGCGCCAGCAGCGCAACAGAAAAGGAAAGCGCCCCAACCCCCCACAGATCAGATAGCACCCGCACCAATGAACCCAGTCACCACCCAAAGGAAGGCAACCACAGAAGGCGCACCCGAGGTCAAATACACCACCCCCTTAACTGTAACACAACTCAGGGACGCGTGTGAGAAAATCACCCCGTTCCTCCCCACTGCAGACCCCCACCAATTTTTCGCAAGAGTGAAGCAACAGGCGACCATGTACGGCCTGGATGAGCGAGAGCAAGTGAAGCGCACAGTGTTGAGTTTAGACTCATCGGTTGTAGCAGCCCTCCCCGACCCACAGAACGTTGAAGGAGGCACCCTCGAGGAGATGCATACAGCTATTTTAGACGCGATAGGGTACAACAGAGGAGACCCAGTCGAAGGCCTAAATAAGTGTAGGCAGAAGAGGACAGAGCAGCCCACAGCATTCGCAGGAAGGCTGTGGATTCATTTCACTGCCGTTTTTGGTGATTTAGACCGCGCACATTTAATCCGCGATAATATGGTTAAATGGACGCGCACCATAATCTCCCACGCCACAGATGCAGGACAGAATGTCTGCAGCTGTTATGACCCCTCAGAAGAGGCCCATAATGAAAAATGGGTTTTGAAAAGATTGTCCCGCGCTTGGGAACAATCCGTCCAAGGCAAGGTTAAAGTAAAGACCCCAGAAGAAGCTCAGGCTGCAGCAGATATACAGGCAGTAAGAGCGCACCAAAACCCCGCATGGGTAAACGAAGGAAAGAACAGCCCCCCACAGAAGTCGCAGGAATGTTACAACTGCAGACATTTAGGACATTTGCAAAAGAATGCAATGCCCCACAGAGATCTCAGAGAGGCCAGCAGACAGGCACTCTGACCAGGAACAAAGCCAAGCCAATCCACAGTATAGGGACGCAGTCAGGACAGACCAATGTGGACGGAACGGACTGACGGTGTTCGGGCTCCCCCATTTGGGTCTGTGACACCCTCTGGGACCGATCCGGAAGACCGGTGGTCACAGCAACGATTAGAGGGAAGCCCATAGAATTACTTTGGGACACAGGAGGGTCCCGCACTACCATTAATTCCTCCACTACACCACAGGCAAACACGTGACCCACTATAGCCACAATAACACTCAGCAGATTCACAGGACACTCGCAGCAAGGAACCATTACAGCCCCTGTACCAATTCAGCTAGGGAATATCTCCACCAGACACCCCATTGTTTTAGTTAATCTGCCCCGCACAGCAGAACACATACTCGGTATTGACTTTATGAATGCCCACAGCCTGTCGTTCGATCCAGTAAACCAGTGTGTCTGGAGAATGGCAAAATCGGACAGAGCACCCGCAACTCTCACAGTGGGAGAGTATGCGAACAGGATTAGCGCAGTAGGCGACTATTGTTTTTACCCGACCACGCTTAGCACGGACAAACAGGTTAGGGCAGTTTTGAACAGACACAGGACAGCATTGCCAGTCACCGGCACGACTGCGGCAGAATGACTGGACAAGTTCAAGTTACTGGACCTGACCCGAGACCACAGAGACAGTACCGATTTCCCCTAGAAGCAGAGGGAGAAATTGGAAAGGTTATAGAGAGCTTATTAGAGCAGGGTGTACTTAGGACAGTAGCCTCAACTAATAATGCACCTATTTGGCCAGTGAGGAAGCCCGACGGATCATGGCGTCTGACCATTGATTATCGGGAACTCAACAAAGTAACCCCCGCAGTAGCCCCCACGGTAGCAACAAGTCCCGAGACCATGCTCAAGCAGGGACTCAACTCCAAATATTTCATGGTATTGGACATTAGCAATGGCTTCTGGTCAATCCCATTGGCAAAGGCGTGCCAGTACAAATTTGCCTTCACATTTAAAGGACAGCAGTATACGTGGACATGCCTCCCACAAGGATTCCACAATTCCCCCTCCATTTTTCACCGACAGCTGGCAAATGGATTAGCAAAATTTTCCTGCCCCGAATGTCTGGTACAGTATGTGGACGACCTATTTACTGCAGACAGACACCAAGGCAGAGCACATCACGCTTCTGTCCGAGCTCCTGGAACTATTACAAAGTATTGGATGTAAAGTTAACCCCAGAAAGGCCCAAATATTGGAGAATCAAGTGATGTATTTGGATACAGTCATCACACACGGCAAATGCGAGATTGAGTTCAAAAGAATTGACTCGATCGTCAAATTGCCCCTTCCCCAAAACGTTTCAGCCCTCTGGTCGTTTTTAGGACTGGTTGGGTATTTTCGGAACCATATCGATGGTTTTGCAACCAAGGCAGCCCCACTCTCAGACCTCCTTAAGAAAGGAGCCCCTTGGGAATGGCTTCCGCAGCATACAGAGGCTGTGGGAGAGTTAAAGAAAGCCCTCAGCGCAGCACCCGCGCTACAAGTTCCAGACCAACTCTCCCCTATCCAATAGAGGTAGCTAGCACCGATCTGACCCTCTCGGCCGTGCTCCTTCAGGAACGGCACGAGCAGCTACGACCAGTGGCTTATGCCTCCAGACTTTTAGACCCCGTAGAACAAGGATTTTCAGCCTGCGAGAGGCACCTACTAGCAGTATTTTGGGCAGTTCAGTACTTCTCGTACATTACCGGACTCAATCCCATCACCATTTTGACCGAACACACCCCCACACAGCTACTTTTAGACGGTCGACTGAGGACGGTTCAGTGGGCCAGATAAGAGCAGCTAGGTGGACACTTCTGTTACAAGGACGGGACATTACAGTTAAATGGACCAAAACACACACATTTTTAGCCGACAACCTCCAGTATCCAGGACAGCCCCATGAATGCGAGGTTGTAGCATCCCTACACAACACAGGACCCTTCATTGCCAAGACACCCCCCAGGAAGATAGGGAATTCAAGCCAGAGCCCCCAGCACACAGACACGTGTGCCCCCTTAAAGATATATGTGGACGGTTCATCCACAGTTTTAGATGGAGAACGCATCACTGGATGCGGGATTTATGTGGAAGATGCGCAGGGACGCGCTTTAGAGGAGATATCTCTAAAATTACCAGGTCACTTAGGCACGCAGGCAGCAGAGCTCGCAGCCATTGCTTATATAGTGGACCACCCAGATTTATTTCCCAGCCCGGCGGACATATATTCGGACAGTTTATATGTCTGTAACAGCCTCACAGACTTTCTACCCCTGTGGAGGACAAGAGATTTTGTCTCCGCGGACGGGAAACCCCTTCCATCAGCCCCATTACTCTGCCATATCCTAGAAAAGGCAAAAGATAGGATGTTCGGTATAGTTAAAGTTAGAAGTCACCATAGGTCATCCCCCCCTGGAAATGTGAAAGCCAACGCCCTGGCTAAAGCAGGTTCCAGGCGAGGTCATTTTTGGACACCCCCAGCTAGCGCACCAGCTAGCGCCCCTGTGAGTGCAGTTCAGGTCTCACAGACAGAAATAGAAGATTTAGTACAGGCACAGAAGCAGGACGAAAATCTCCGGGAGATTTTAAAAGGAAACTTTGTGGCCCAGTACGACAGATTCAAACACACTTTGACCACACACGAGGGTGTGATCATAAAAGACAAGTTGTATGTGGTTCCTGAACAGGACAGGAATCAAATGATTGCCTTATTCCATGACAGTCATGGACACCAAGGGATCGACCCTACCACAACACACCTTAGACAACTCTGTTGGTGGCCCAACTTAAGACAAGATGTTACCCACTATATAGAGAATTGTTTAATTTGCGCCCAGAATAACCCGGAGAGGTATTCAAAGAAGTCTCAACTCAGCCACACTCGCCCCGTTAATGGCCCCTGGACAAACCTCCAGATCGATTTTATAGGTCCATTGCCCCCTTGCAGGAATGGCTATAAATATGTTCTGGTGGTCATAGATACCTTTACCAAATGGGTAGAGGCATTCCCTTCACGCACCAACACAGCAAAGACAACTGCAAAGATCCTGACCCACCACATCTTTACGAGATGGGGACTCCCCAGAAGTATAGAATCAGATCAGGGATCTCACTTTACAGGACGGGTCATGAAGAACGTCCTGACAATATTCGGAATCAAACAGAGCTTTCACATTGCGTATCACCCCCAGTCAAGCGGGATAGTGGAACGCATGAATCGGACTCTAAAATAGACCTTTAGAAAGATGGTACAGGAGAACAATTCGACTTGGGATTCAGTGCTCCCATTCGCACTAATGTTCATAAGAAACACTGTTTCAGCATCTACAGGTTTCACCCCACACACACTCATGACCGGACGCCCTATGAAAGGATCAGAATTCCTTTTAGGACTCGACATGACCAGCCCAGAAGTGACGGCCCTCACACACAAAAAAGCAGTAAAACAATTAGTTGAGACTGTAAGGTCTGCTCAGTTAGCAGCTGCAGTAAAATTGGGTTAAAGAAGGAAACAGAGCAAGGCCTGTTTCAACAAGAATGTCCACACCACAGAATCTCGGGTTGGGCAACAGGTTATGCTATCTGTTTATAACCCCAGCACGTTTTTGGCACCAAAATTTTCCGGCCCGTACTCAATTTCAGACAAAATCAGCCCCACGGTATATAGGATAAAGTACCCCAACGGTAAGACTGCGTGGTTCCATATTAACCAACTAAAGGCTTATGGAACACAGTCCAACCACACACACCATGTCCTGCTAAATGCAGCAGAACACCTCGCCCCGCCCACAAGAGACACATTTCCACCCTCCCCCTCACAGACCAGTTCCTCATCGGACTCGACCCCGACTCCGCCCACTGACTTCAGACCACGCCCCGGAACGCCCACAAGCTGCCACAGCAGAGACAGTGACAGTGACTGTGAAACTGAGGACAGCCACAGAACTCCACCCTACAGCCCCCACTTCACTGACTACGACCCGACTCCAGTGACCCCATGGAGATCACCTACATTAAAAATCCGGAACCCACACCTACACCCACCACCCAACACTGATGACCCCGACAATGCTCCTTCAATTTTAGACCCCACGATTTGGCACAGGGACAATTCTTGGAGACCTGTCCAAAACGATGAGAGTGACCCCCGGTCACACAATGCAAAGATTGCATGCCTGATCCAGACAAGGGTATGGGATCCGGGAGAAGAGGATGACTTGATGTCTGACTCCCAACACGGCAACCGCTTTGCGACCCTGTTCGCAGAGCATGAAGAGAAGTGAGGTGTCCAGATGATGTAAAAAGAGGAACCGCTTGAGAGAAGCGATATCCTTTCTGATGGAACCTGCACGCATGTTTGTTTGTTTGTATGTTAAATGTTTGATTTGGAGATTGGCCACTCGCTTTTCAGCCGAAAAGCTTGTGACCAGCTCACATGCACGTTAGTTTGTCCGCAGATATTTCTGAGAACTTGACTCAGTTGAAGTGTCTGGAGCCCAGCTCAACGTTTCACCAGGAGCATCTTGGCTCCTCTCCTTTTTTTTTTAGGTGCCCCTCTATTCTGGGAATAGAGGCTGCAAATTCCACAATGCCTACATTCTTGCCCGTTTGTTTCAGGCTGCTCAGGCAGTGGAGAAACGGCATTGAGGACCCACCCTGTCTGAGGACCACCCCTTTGGTCAGCTAAGCTCGGGTACAGCACAGCACGCCCTACCCGGGGATCCCATCCAACTCTTACCCGTCGCGGCCCATACGCAACTCATTCGACCTTTCATTTCTAAAGCTTGGTTTCATTTTGTTGAAGGTAGCCCTTCGGCCGCCACTCCATATGCTATTTACATCCAGGAACATTTTGGGATGGTAAATTGCAACACTCTGCGAGACGGCTCGCACTGGTTTTGTAGATAAGTATATGTCTGGTCCTAAATCCGTTTTGAAAAAAAAAATGAGGGAGTCACTTGGAGGTGACCAACATAAAGGGAAAATTGGAACAAGAGGACAGATATACTTAAAGTCAAGATATTAAGCTGAACACTAACAGATAATATGCTTGATCCCTTAGCTTTCAGACGTTCAAGAGAGGAACTGAAGCAACAGCACAGCAAGATGCCAGGAAAGAAGAGAAGAGAAGAGACAGAGAAGATGAAGAGCACTCCGATTGCTATGTTTTTAGCTATTGTGGCATCTGTGTGGTTGCGCGTGGACGCGGACCCCCTTTCCCACAGTACAACATTTGCTAACTTCTCCCAAACCCAGACCACCCCCAGCCCAGTCAATGGTAACAGTACCCCGACCTGGTGTACCAGACTTCTGACATGGTACTCCTTGTCGTATGTCATAGAATCACTTTTGGTGATTGCAGTTCTCTGTATTATAGTCCAGACCCTCAGGATGAGGAAATGGAGAAGGAGAGCCCACCGCACTCGTGCCTCAACAGTGTACAGAGTACAATCAATCCCCCATTTTCGGATTCGACCAATCCCCCCAACCCCTTGATGTGTAATAAAGGATTTAATTTTGATATGATCTGTAAATAAAGACTTTTGCGGATGTATTATAATGTTCTGAGCTCGACTGCCGAGTCAGAGAGAATGAAATGTGATGATGCTGTTGTATGAATGATTAAGCGTTTAGAATGTTGTAGAATGTTTAAATGTGAGATGAGAGTAGTTTATTGAGGACAGTTAGAGGTTCCCGATTCCAATTGGTAATGCATGTCCCCTTTGACATAGCGCCAATCAGAAAATGTTAGTTAAAAATTTTTGCCATAGTTGAGGAAAGAATAGAAGCCATGGAACTCGCTGAGGTCAGGGGACCCAAAGACACCGTACTTGGGTGATCCTTCATGATTTCTCATGAGGATCACAAGGAGGGAGTGTAGCCACCGAAGTTGGCCATTCCCTAAATACAAAATGGAGGAACGCAAAGCTTGCAGGTTAAAATGGACAATGTTAACAGCACAAGCAGGCTGCACCAAGCCAATGTGGATTCTGTCTGCTAAGAGAGCAGACAGCACCAAAACGAACATTCCGCATACTAATGAGGCAATCTCCGGGGTAGTTAACATAGTAATGGAACGATCCCAGGGACAATGGACACAAATAGAGAAGTGATTGCAACAGTGTATGGGAAACCTGACACCCCGGCACCCCGGGTCCGAAAACAAAGCACCCGAAGGCCCGCCCAGTAGCCAAGGAACAGCCTCAGTATTGGGGGGATTCAAACAAATCGATTGGGAAGAGACCCAATCGATTCCCAGCAGGTAAAGGGTCCGCCCAAAAGGGTGCGAAGCCCTAGGACCTATAAAAGACAGGTCCCACACTTAGTTTGTTCTTCTTAACCAGCCCTCCTCTCTGGACCAGCATCTCGACCAGATTTTGCCAAAGAAGACCTTGAACGAGGGAGAGGAGAGGTTTGGGACAGCAGCCGCCAGCAAGTAAGTCTCACAATGATCGCTACCAGAGATAGACACTCCTGACCCCTTTTAACCCGTACCAACCTGAAGTCTGCAGACCAGAGCAGAGCAAGAGGCCTTGTCCCCTGATCCAGCAGTTCCCTTTGAGATAAGTATTGGTTTATTTAGTGGTAGGAATGGTTTAATCATCTCAGCGTGTGCATGGGTAGTATTATAATTGTATTATAATAAACGCAGTTGTTTGAACTTACCAATTGGTGTATGGTTTTATTGCTTTGAACTTGACCTTGAAACTTGTGGCGGTATCTTAACGATACCTGGCGACTCCAGAGCTAAGTAATAAAACAGAGCCAAATCGAGTGTTAAGCACACTCACCCAGAACGAGCAACAGCACCTCGCTTTCTGGTGCCTGGGCTGGAATTGCAGCAACAGCTGTCACCTCTTTCTGACCCATTAGAGCATCGTTCACTTGGTCTTCTTCACTGGCAATCATCCAAGCGCTTGGTCATCTTGATTAACTTGGAGAATGTCAGAGTGATCATTAGAACTGCACAATGAAATGGTCATCAGGTTTCCCTCTGGGTTACTCCTGGAGACGCCAATTACCTCAACATTCGAACTGCCATCATCATTGTCATCATCAATGTCTTCCCAGTCATCGTCAGTGTCCTCAAGGATCTGCATTGGTTCAGCATTGGCATCATCAAACTCCCACCAGCAGAGTCGCAGTCATCGTCTTCATCATCGATGTCTTCCCATCCATCGTTCTTGTCGTTACTGACCTGGGAATCGATTGCCGAAATTCTTTCAAAGTATCACGTACCTCCTGTGTCAACTTTTCCAATATTGGGATGATTTGCTCTGCTGCCAGTCATGTCTGTGGCTGGTCCACTGCAGAATCAGCAGCTTCAATCGGAGCTTCTATGTTTGAGTGCGCCATCCCCGAGCTACCGCTCTTCTCAGTGTCCAGCGCAGTCCGGGCGTCCCCCGTGACCACCCCATGCCAGACAACCAGAGTAGCGATTCTTGAGCCCCTTCTTTGAGCTCGTCTTCGCTCATAGAACATAGAACATAGATCAGTACAGCACAGAACAGGCCCTTCGGCCCTCGATGTTGTGCCGAGCAATGACCACCCTACTCAAACCCACGTATCCATCCTATACCCGTAACCCAACAACCCCCCCCTTAACCTTACTTTTTAGGACACTATGGGCAATTTAGCATGGCCAATCCACCTAACCCGCACATCTTTGGACTGTGGGAGGAAACCGGAGCACCCGGAGGAAACCCACGCACACACGGGGAGGACGTGCAGACTCCGCACAGACAGTGACCCAGCCGGGAATCGAACCTGGGACCCTGGAGCTGTGAAGCGATTGTGCTAACCACCGTGCTACCGTGCTGCCCATGGGAAAGAAAATCTACAAGTGATTCATATTTGTCTTCATTTGTTTCGCTTTCCACACCATTACATTAATTTTGGTACCTTCTGCGAGATCTTCAAACATATATTCGTAGCAGTCAGCTTCAGATTCAGCGTCGCCTGCAGTGATTTCTCCTGTAAAATATAACCTTGCACACGGAATTACTTGTTCATGCAGCAAGCCGCCAAGTTCAAAGTCAGCCACGGGTGTGGCTGTCAAATTTGGGCTTAACAGGTCATACCAGGGAATTTCTGGGGGCACTGAAGATATTATAGAACGATTCGTGTGGTACGGTTTTGTAACTGTTCTGCGAGCACATCGCCCTCTGTACGTTTTCACCGTTACATTTTTGCTTTCCTTCCTGTGCACCTCCAGATTTCTAGTTCACCAAAAACCGATTCCGACGTCCACGACGCCACTCGGTATTTTTTCGTGAGCGCCCTATTTGTGAAATACTCATTGGGTTTGAAATTAAACTCCAGAGTGAAGTTCCACCACTTCCCCTAATAGTCACATCACTTAAATGCTTTAATACAGGACACGGGATCGATCCCGGCTCTGGGTCACTGTCCGTGTGGAGTTTGCACATTCCCCCTGGGATACGTGGATCTCACCCCCAAAACCCAAAGATGCGCAGGGTAGGTGGATTGGCTGCGCTAAATTGCCCCTTAATTGGGAAAAAAAATTGGGTACTCTAAATTTCTTGAAAAAAAAAGAAAATGGAAGAAGTGATATGGCATCAAAAGCACGTACATACAGGACACTTGACGTCAAGTGTAGGTGCAGGGGATGTGACTTTTTTACTGCTGCCTCTTATGGTTGGAAGATTGAAGCCTTATTTCATTCCCATTTAAAAGCTGGTAGTGGCCGCCATTCTCAATTTAAATGTCCAAGGGTCGGTGCAGGCTCGATGGGCCGAATGGCCTCCTTCTGCACTGTAAATTCTACGATTCGAGGAAAACTGCTGGAAATACTCAACAGGTCAAGTTGCATCTGTGAAGAGAAAATGGAGCTCATGGTTCAGGTTGATGATCATAGAATCTACAGAGACAGACCCTTCGGCCCAAACAGCTCCATGCCAACCAAAAAGCCCATCTAAGCTAACCCCATTTGCCTGTATTTGGCACAGGGCTGAAAACGCCGCTCCCATAACAATTGGACGCTCGAGAGGGATAAAAGTCTATCTATTGGATTGGCTTTTGTGAACTTAAAGACAGTGAAGGATTGTTGCTTTTCCGGTGTGGTATTTTAGTTTAAGTGGGGAGAGTGTTGTGAACAATTGCTCTTTCAGAGGCTCAGAGGCTTTTGGGGGTGGAGAATGTCACACGCAGTACCTTATGGACAGAGACAAAAAGCAGACTGTTAGATTTGGCAAAAACATTGCAGTTAACATTAGCTGACAAAATGCAAAAAGATGAGGTAATTATGGCGGTGGTTAAGCATTTAAAGTTGCCTGAGATAGAGGCTGACTCATTGGAAATGGCAAAAATTCAGTTGCAAATTAGACAAATGGAGCATGAGAAAGAATTAAAGTGGCTTGAATACAAAAGAGAGAGAGAAGAAAAAGAAAGAGAGAGAGAGAGAGGAAAAAGAAAGAAAGAGAGAGAGAGGAAAAGGAAAAGAGAGAGAGAAGAAAGGAGAAAAGAAAGAATAGCCCTAGCAGAAAAAAAAGAAAGAGAAAGGGAGATACAGATCAGGGAAAAAGATAAAAAGAGGGAGTCTGAACTTCAGAAAATGGCCATGAAACATGAAAGTCAATTAAAATTGGCAGACATAAAGGGAAACGTACAGTTGGATGATAGTGATGAGGATAGTGAGAAATAGTGTGGTGGGAATCTATTTAAATATGTCCAAGCATTGCCAAAGTTTGACGAGAAGGAAGTGGAAGCCTTTTTCATTTCATTTGAGAAGGTAGCTAAACAAATGAAATGGCCACAGGACATGTGGGTGTTACTGATTCAAACAAAGCTGTTAGGTAGAGCTTGTGAAGTGTTTGCATCACTACCGGAGGAGGTATCTGGGACGTATGAGGAGGTGAAGAAATCCATCTTAAGTACATATGAGCTAGTGCCTGAAGCTTACAGACAAAGGTTTAGAAATTTAAGGAAAGAATTTGGTCAAACATACATGGAGTTTGAAAGGCTCAAACAGAGTAATTTTGATAGGTGGATAAGGGCTTTGAAAATAGATCAAACGTATGAAGCTCTGAGAGAAATTATACTTTTGGAGGAGATTAAAAATTCAATTCCTGATGGAGTGAGAACTCATGTCGAAGGGCAGAGGGTTAAAACTGAGTGATTAGCAGCAGAAATGGCAGATGATTATGAATTAGTTCATAAATCAAAGATTGGTTTCCGACATCAGTTTCAGCCGGTGAGGGATAGAAACTGGGGACATGAGAAATACTCAAATGGTAAAGGTAAAGGTGATCTGATGGGAGACAATAAGGAGAGTGTACCTCAGATTAAAAAAGAAATCCAGGACGGTGGAAAAGAAATGAAAAGTTTCAAATGTTTTCACTGCAATGAACTAGGCCATGTAAAGTCACAGTGTTGGTGGTTGAAGAAAAGCACTGGGAAGGCTGATGTGGTAAAACAGGATAAGACATTGGGGTTTGTTAAAGTGGTATAGGAAAGCCCAAGGGAAGCGAAGGAGGGGCAAACGATTGTACAGACTGTTCAAGAACAAAGAACAAAGAACAAAGAAAATTACAGCACAGGAACAGGCCCTCCGGCCCTCCAAGCCTGCGCCGATCCAGATCCTTTATCTAAACCTGTTGCCTATTTTCCAAGGTCTACTTCCCTCTGTTCCCGCCCGTTCATATATCTGTCCAGATGCATCTTAAATGATGCTATCGTACCCGCCTCTACCACCTCCACTGGCAAAGCGTTCCAGTCACCCACCACGCTCTGCGTAAAAAAACTTTCCACGCACATCTCCCTTAAACTTTTCCCCTCTCACCTTGAAATCGTGACCCCTTGTAATTGACACCCCCACTCTTGGAAAAAGCTTGTTGCTATCCACCCTGTCCATACCTCTCATAATTTTGTATACCTCAATCAGGTCTCCCCTCAACCTCCGTCTTTCCAACGAAAACAATCCTAATCTACTCAACCTTTCTTCATAGCTAGCACCCTCCATACCAGGCAACATTCTGGTGAACCTCCTCTGCACCCTCTCCAAGGCATCCACATCCTTCTGGTAATGTGGCGACCAGAACTGCACGCAGTATTCCAAATGTGGCCTAACCAAAGTCCGATACAACTGTTACATGACCTGCCGACTCTTGTACTCAATACCCCGTCTGATGAAGGCAAGCATGCTGTACGCCTTCTTGACCACTGTATCGACCTGCGTTGCCACCTTCAGGGTACAATGGACCTGAACTCCCAGATCTCTCTGTACATTAATTTTCCCCAGGACTCTTCCATTGACCATATAGTCTGCTCTTGAGTTAGATCTTCCAAAATGCATTACCTCGCATTTGCCTGGATTGAACTCCACGTGCCATTTCTCTGCCCAACTCTCCAATCTATCTATATTTTGCTGTAATTGTTAAGAAGATGCCAGATGTCTTTAAAGAATTTACTTGTGTGGGTAAAGTTTACTCGTGTGTATCAGGAGGAGCAGGTAAAGAAGTCACAATTTTAAGAGATACAGGAGCTAGTCAATCTTTAATGGTAAGAGATGAGGAATTATGTAGTTTGGGAAGAATGTTGCTAGAAAAGGTGGTGATATGTGGAATTCAGGGTGAGAGGAGTAGCGTTCCATTATATAAGGTAAGGTTGGAAAGTCCAGTGAAGAGTGGTGAAGTGGTAGTAGGAGTAATAGATAAACTATCTTGTCCAGGAATACAGTTTATCTTGGGTAATTATATCACTGGATCGCAGGTGGGAGTGATGCCTACTGTGGTTGATAAGCCAGTGGAAAATCAGTCAACTGAAGGGTTGAAGGACGAATATCCTGGGATTTTTCCGGATTGTGTAGTCACCCGGTCGCAAAGTCACAAGTTAAGACAAGAGGAGAAATCAAAGAGTGAAGATGAAGTTGAAGTGCAATCATCAGAAACGATTTTTGATCAGATGATTGAAAAAGAACAAGAACAGGTGGAGGATGAGGCGGATATTTTTAGTTCAGGAAAATTGGCGGAGTTACAACAGAAAGGTGTAGAAGTAAAACGGATGTATCAGAAAGCATATACGGAAGAGGAATCTGAGAGTATACCAGAGTGTTATTACCGTAAAAGTGATGTCTTGATGAAAAAATGGAGACCTTTACATATGCAGGTGGGTGATAAGTGGGCAGAAGTTCATCAAGTAGTATTGCCGGTAGGGTATAGAAAGGAGGTGTTGCGAGTTGCACATGAGGTACCAGTGGGAGGTTATTTGGGAATAAGGAAAACTCAAGCTAAAATATAGAAACATTTTCATTGGCCTGGACTGCATAAAGATCTAGTTAAATTTTGTCAATCATGTCACACATGTCAAGTGATAGGGAAACCTCAAGCAGTGTTAAAACCAACGCCCTTAATACCCATTCCAGCATTTGAGGAACCTTTTACGGGGGTCCTAATTGATTGTGTAGGACCGCTTCCTAAAACAAAAAGTGGGAATCAATATCTTTTGACTATAATGGATGTGTCTACTAGGTTTCCAGAGGCCATTCCAATATGTAATATTACAGCTAAAAGGATTGTGGAGGAGTTACTTAAATTCTTTACTAGATATGGACTACCCACAGAAATTCAATCGGATCAAGGATCGAATTTTACTTCAAAGTTATTCAAAGACGTCATGGATAGTTTAGGAATAAAACAATTTAAATCAACTGCGTATCATCCAGAATCGCATGGAGTGTTAGAAAGGTGGCATCAGACATTAAAGACAATGTTGAGGGCTTATTATCAAGATTATCCAGAGGATTGGGATAAAGGAATTCCATTTGTACTGTTTGCAATTAGGGATGCACCTAATGAGTCTACCAAATTTAGTCCTTTTGAACTAATTTTTGGTCATGAGGTAAGAGGACCACTTAAATTGATTCAGGAAAAATTGGTGGGTGAGAAATCGGAAATTACACTATTGGATTACGTGTCAAATTTTAGGGAACGATAATATAGAGCAGGTGAATTGCCTGGACAACATTTGAAAGTTGCATAAAATGTGATGAAACAGGTAGTGGACAAGAAATCCAAAGTTCATAGTTTTGCCAGTGGGGATAAAGTTTTAGTATTGCTACCAGTGGTAGGGGAGCCTTTAAAAGCTAGGTTTTGTGGATCAGATTGAATTGGAAATTAAGTGAGGTGAATTATGTGGTAAAAACACCAGATAGAAGGAAGACTCACCGAGTGTGTCATGTGAATATGCTTAAAAGGTACTTTGAAAGGGAAGGAGAGAAAAAGGAAGTTTTAATGATTCTAACTCAAAGTGACGAACCAAATCCAGATGACTGTGAATTTGACATACCTCAAATTAAATTGGAAAATGAGGATGTTCTTAAAAATTGGGATGAATTGTTAAGTTACCTTCCAGAGGAAAAACGAACTGACCTGAAAGAGTTATTTATTTAAAAAAAATAAAAAATTTAGAGTACCCAATTATTTTTTCCAATTAAAGGGCAATTTAGCGTGGCCAATTCACCTAACCTGCACATCTTTGGGTTGTGGGGGCGAAACCCACGCAGACACGGGGAGAATGTGCAAACTCCACACGGACAGTGACCCAGGGCCAGGATTCGAACCCGGGTCCTCAGCGCCGTAGGCAGCAATGCTAACCACTGTGCCACCGTGCTGCCCCTGAAAGAGTTATTGATATCACATGGGCAAGTTTGTAGAGATAAATTGGGAAGTACTAAAATGGCTATACATGATGTAGATGTGAAAAATGCTGTTCCTATCAAACAACATCCATATAGACTTAATCCTTTAAAATTGGCACAGGTTAACAGAGAGAATGAGAGTATGCTGAAAAATGTCATAATTGAAGTGGGTTGCAGCCAATGGAGCTCACCCATAGTGATGGTACCTAAACCAGACGGTACCCAATGGTTGTGTGTTGACTATCGAAAGGTGAATGCAGTTACAAGAACGGACTCTTACCCTATCCCACTTTTGAAGAATTGCATTGAGAAAGTGGGACAATCTGCTTTTATTTCCAACTTCCAGACATGGAAAGAACATGTAAAACATCGTATGGAGTTCTTCGATCGACTTCAGGAGGCGGGTTTGGTGATGAACTTAGTCAAAAGTGAATTTGGAGAAGCCCGAATCACTTTCCTTGAGGAGTTTCCGATACCGTCAAGACGAAGGGAAATAATGCGATTTCTTCGCATGAGTGGATTTGATCGAACCTTTGTGCAAAGGTTTTGTGGCGTGATTACCCCACTGATGGACTTACTAATGAAATGCCAAAAATTTCAATGGACAGCAGACTTTCAACAGGCATGTGACTGCCTGAAAGCTGTGATAACCAATGCTCCTTTATTGGAGAATTGCAAGGGACTCTGTGATCAGATTGAACTGAAGTATCTAACTTTAAAGAGAATCACCGAGGCGTAGAGGAATGGATGGATCGTGCAGAGACTTTCTTTTTCAAAGAGACTGTCAATCGAGAAGGATTTTGATTGGAGGAAGAAGAACGGGAAAGATGGACTTTATTATTATGCCTGTTTGCGTGAAAAATGAAACCTCCTTGAAGATGATGGTTTATTTTTTTTCTTAGGGGGAGGTGTCATGTGAGAGTACCTTTAAGAAATGGATGTTTAAGTAATGTACCTTTCAGAAATGGAGCAGCTCATATTACTGAAGTGATGGCAGAGTGTGGGTGGAGCTGGGTTTTTAGCTCAGCCATTTTGCAGTGTTTGTAGTTTCAGTTTTGAGGAAAAGGGCTTGGATGTGTCTGTGTTTGCAGTGAGCTGGATCTGCTGTGATCTCTGCCAGGAAAGGCTATCTTTGAATCATTAGGGTGATTCAAACTCACAATAGTAATGTCTTTAACCTGATGTGTTTCTGTTTAAAGGTGTTAAGTCTTTTGAAGGTGTGAAGGAACATTTTGAGGGATTATTTAGTGTTGTATTATTTTCGGGGTTATCTTTGAAGTAAGGGGTGTTAAATGATCCAACATTTATTTACAAAGGTTAAGTTGAATTCAGGGAATAAACCTTGTTTTGTGTTTAAAAACCCACGTGTCCATAATTGCAATACCACACCGTGTGCTTCAAAAGCAACAATACATTAAAGGGGGAGGTTGGTTGAACTCTATGATACATTTTGGGGTTCTGAAACCGCTGCTCCCATAACACAGAGTACTGGACAACAGCTAACGTGGTCCCACTGTTTAAGAAAGGTTGTAGAGACAAGCCAGGGAACTACAGACCAGTGAGTCTTACATCAGTGGTGGGGAAACTATTGGTGAAGATTCTGAAAGAGAGAATCTATCTCCACTTCGAGAGGCAAGGTTTGATCAGGAATAGTCAGTATGGCTTTGACAGAGGGAGGTCATGCCGAACAAATTTCATTGAATTTTTCGAGCATGTAACCAAGTGTGTAGATGAGGGTAGTACAGTTGATGTAGTTTACATGGATTTCTGCAGAGCCTTTGACAAGGTCCCACATGGGAGACTTATTAAGAAGGTAAAATTAAGGAACGCATAGGGGAACTACAGCAACTGTTCATTCCTGTCTGGCACAAAAGCAAAGGGGATAAGAGGGCCAATCCAGGGCTAACAAAGGAAATTAGAAATAGTATCCAATCCAAGGAAGAAGCTTGGCCAAGAAAAATAATAGGTCAGGGGAATGGGAGCAGTTTATAATTCAGCAAAGAAATGAAATGAAATGAAAATGAAATGAAAATCGCTATTGTCACGAGTAGGCTTCAATGAAGTTACTGTGAAAAGCCCCTAGTCGCCACATTCCAGCGCCTGTTCGGGGAGGCTGGTACAGAAATTGAACTGTGCTGCTGGCCTGCTTGGTCTGCTTTAAAAGCCAGCGATTTAGTCCAGCATGCTAAACCAGCCACGAAGGGTTTGATTAAGAACGGGAAAGTACAGTACGAAAGGAAGCTTGCAGGGAACATAAAGACTGACACTAAGAGTCTCTACAGATATGTGAAGAGAAATATTGGTAAAGAGAAATGTAGGCCCCTGATAGAAATCAACCTTTTATTATAGGTAAAAAGAGTTAAGGGAAGAAATCATATAAAGAAATCATGTTAACTAAAATTTCAAATAAACCATAACAGTAAGAAATAACAGCCGACTGCTTGCGAAAGGATCAGATAAGAAAACTGCAAGAGTTTGCAAGGCCAAACTGACAGAAAGACTCTTTGTGTTAGAGAGCTGGGATAAGATCCAGTTCCATGCCCATGGTAACTACAAATCACCACATGTTAAGAATCTTTGTTGAGAAAGCTTTTCATCGAGTGGAAAAATACAGAAATCTTTTATCTCTTAATTTAACAGACAGCCACTTCAGCCGAATTGAGCAAATTATAGATTAGTTAAAACTAATCACAGCTGTAAAGAGAATGAAACTTTATAGATAGTAATCTTCTTAAAAGTGCAGGTATCGGGATGGGAAAGTGATTTTAGAATCAATTCAACCCATCTTCTGAAACCTATTCTACCTGCTTGTTTTGCAAAACCGCTATTTTATTCTATTTTAAACTGCGCAGTCCTTTTGTATTGTGTATCTTGATTTGATGAAATTACTTTGAAATGTTATTGTATTTTGAATTCAACAATCTGTATTTGCAAAAGACAATCATTCTGATTAGCTTGCTGCAGGACCAGTTGGAATGTCCTAAATTTCGTACTGAAATTGACTTCCCAATAGACACTCAAATAAAGTTTCAATCAATTGGGCTAATATCACAGTCTGAGATTTCTGTTATTTGAGGACCGAGAAGGGGTGACGCATACCCGGGGTTCCGAATAGACACACAGATCCAACAGCCCCCCACAGACAGAAACATAGGAATGCACAATGACGGACAAAGAAATGGCTGAGCAACTGAATACATACTTTGAGTCTGTCTTCACAAATGAGGAAACAAATCAGATACCAGAAATGTTGGAGAATTAAAGGTTTAGTGAGAGGGAAGAACTGAGGGAGATCAACATTAGTAGAGAAATTGTGCTGGGAAAATTGATGGGATTGAAGGCAGATATATCCCCAGGGCCTGAGAATCTGTGTCCCAGAGTGCTTAAGGAGGTGGCTCTGGGATAGTAGATGCATTGGTGGTCATCTTCTGGGATTCTATAGACTCTGGAACCGTCCCTGCAGATTGGAGGGTAGCTCACGTCACTCCGATATTCAAAAAGGGAGGTAGAGAGAAAGGGGAATTATAGAGCAGTAAGCCTAACATCGCTAGTGGGGAAAATGTTTGAATCCATTATCAAGGACTTTATAGCGGAACATTGAGAAAGCAGTGGCAGGATCAGTCAGAGTCAGCATGGGTTTATGAAGGGGAAATCATGCTGGACAAATCTGTTGGAATTCTTTGAAGATGTAACCAGTACCGTTGACAAGGGGGAGCCAGTCGATGTGGTATATTTGGACTTTCAGAAAGCGTTTGACAAAGTCCCGCATAAGAGATTATTGTGCAAAATTAAAGCACATGGGATTGGGGGAAATGTATTGAAGTGGCTAGAAAACTGGTTGGCAGAGAGGAAACAAAGAGTCGGGATTAATGGGTCCTTTTCGAATTGGCAGGCAGTAACCAGTGGGGTGCCACAGGGATCGGTGCTGGGACCCCAGCTATTCACAATATATATTAATGATTTGGATGAGGGAACAAAAGTTAGGTGGGAGTGTGAATTGTGACGAGGATGCAGGGATCCTACAGCATGATTTGGACAGGTTGGGCGAGTGGGCAAACCAATGGCAGATGCAGTATAATTTGGATAAGTGGGAGGTTATTCATTTTGGAAGCAAAAACAGGAAGGCAGATTACTACCTGAATGGTTGTAAATTGGGAGAGGGGAGTGTGCAGCGGGACCTGGGTGCCCTTGTGCACCAGTCGCTGATAGTAAGCATGCAGGTGCAGCAGGCGGTAAAGAAGGCTAATGGTATGTTGGCCTTCACTGCGACAGGTTGAGTATAGAAGCAGGGATGTGTTGCTGCAGTTGTACAGGGCCTTGGTGAGGCCACTCCTGGAGTATTGTGTGCAGTTTAGGTCTCCTTCTGTGACGAAGGATGTTCTTGCTCTCGAGGGAGAGCAGCGAAGGTTTACCAGACTGATTCCAGGGATGGCGGGACTGGCATATGAGGAGAGATTGACTAGGTTGGGATTGTTCTTGCTGGGGTTCACAAGAATGAGGGGGGAATCTCAGAGACTTATAAAATTCTAACAGGACTGGACAGGGTAGATGCAGGGAAGATGTTACCAATGATGGGTGTGTCCAGAGCCAGGGGTCACAGTCTGAGGATTCAGGGTAAACCATTTCGGACAGAGATAAGGAGACATTTCTTCACCCAAAGAATAGTGAGCCTGTGGAATTCATTACCACAGGAAGTAGTTGATACTAAAACATTTAATATATTCAAGAGGCGGCTGGATATAGCACTTGGAGAGAATGGGATCGAAGGGGAGAATGGGATCAAAGGCTATGGGGAGAAAGCAGGATTAGGCTATTGAGTTGGATGATCAGCCATGATCGTGATGAATGGCGGAGCAGGCTCGAAGGGCTAAAAGGCCTCCTCCTACCCCTATCTTCTATGTAGCTATGTAAATGCACATGGGATACAGGGTGATTTGATAAGATGGCTTAGTTGTAGGAGGCAGAGGGTGATGATAGACGGCTGCTTTAGTGACTGGAAGCCAGTGTCCAGTGGCGTACTGGATCCACTATTGTTTGTCATTTATATAAATGACATAGATGACTATGTGGGGGATAGGATCAGTAAGTTTGTGGATGACACACAGATTGGCCGGGTGGTTGACAGTGAGGTTGAGTGTCTTGCGTTACAGGAAGGTATCGACGGGATGGTCAAATAGGCAGATAAGTGGCAGAGGGAATTTTACCCTGAGAAGTGGGAGCTGATACACTTTGGAAGGAGTAATTTAACAAGGACGTATACTATGAAAGATCTGATACTGGGAAATTCCGAGGAAGAAAGGGACCTTGGCGAGTTTGTCCACAGATCTCTGAAGGCAGAAGGGCAGGTTAATAGGGAGGCAGAGAAGGTATTTGGGACACCAGCTTTTATCAATCAGGGCCTAGATTACAAAAGCAGGAAGGTCATGATGGAGCTGTGTAGAACTTTGGTGAGGCCACAGCTGGAGCAGTGTGTGCAATTCTGGTCGCCACATTATAGGGAGGATGTGATTGTACTGGAGGGGGTGCAGAGAGGATTCACCAGGATGCTGCCTGGGATGGAACATTTCAGTTATGAGGAGAGGTGGGAGAGGCTTGGGGTTGTTTTCTCTGGAGCAGAGAAGACTGAGGGGTGACCTGATGGAGGTGAACAAGATTATGAGGGGCCTGGGCAGGGCGGACAGGGAGCAGCTGTTCCCCTTAGTTGAAGGGTCAGTTACAAGGGGGACACAAGTTCAAGGTGAGGGGTGGGAGGTTTAGCGGGGATTTGAGGAAAAATCTTTTTACCCAGAGGGTGGCGATGGTCTGGAACACACGGCCTGGGGGGGTGGTGACGGTCTGGAATGCGCTGCCTGGGAGGGTGGGAGAGGCGGGGTGAGGGTCTGGAACACACTGCCTGGGAGGGTGGTGACGGTCTGGAACGCGCTGCCTGGGAGAGTGGGAGAGGCGGGGTGAGGGTCTGGAATGCGCTGCCTGGGAGGGTGGGAGAGGCGGGGTGAGGGTCTGGAATGCGCTGCCTGGGAGGGTGGTAGAGGCGGGATGCCTCACATCCTTTAAAACGTACCTGGCTGTGTACTTGGCACGTTATAACATTCAAGGCTCTGGGCCAAGAGCTGGCAAATGGGATCGGGTGGGGAGGTCAAGGCCTTACATGTGACGGTGCAGAATCGATGGGTTGAAGGGCCTCGTCTGCACTGTAGTATCCTGTGATTGTGTGATTCAGGAACAGGAGCACATCGGGGTTGGAAGGTCACCCCAACCCCAGGTTTGAAGACAGGATTAGTTGTCCTCCGTCAAATTTGAGCCACCCTCCATCCAGATGGAGATACCCGGGACATGACAACCAGTTCTTAACTTAGCTGTGAGCCTATGCACCATCTTACCTGGGACACCGGGCTCCTCACCGGTTCCCCCTCGTCCTCGGCCCTCAGGATGGACGACAGGCCACCCAACAGGCCCCCCTGTGTGGGGGGCGTTCTCCCGCCAAAGGCAATTCTCTCTCTGTTACAATAAGCTCCTCAGGCGTCCCCGCTGGCTTCTTAAAGACACCTCACAACTCCCCGTATCGCGGAGTCAGGACATTCAGACGGATTAACTTCATTGCTGTCAATCGCATCTCGGCCTTTTGGCTCAGATTGAGCGTCAGAACAAGCCCATGGTGAGGCGCGATGCCTATTATTGTCAGCTTGAATCTTGTATGTCTCTCTTGTGGCGACCGTGAATTGGGTTCCATTTGAATTGGCCTTCGGAGCAAGCAATGAGATGGATTAAGGCTTTGCCCCGTCCACTCCGCCCATCGGCTTTGCAACTTTAAGAATGGGATGAACATTTTATTTGAAACCTTCATTGCTGGCAGCCATCATCCGCCGCTGCGCTCCGCAAAGCCAGGAATCCTCCGGAAACTACCTGCGGCAGCCAAGACAGGGCCCCACCCTATCACCGTCAGCTGCCATATATCAATGAGGGTTAAAGTCTTCCTTAACTCAACAAAGCTGAAACACTGACCAACAACTCTTGATTATGGCAAAAACTATGCAAACCAAGAAAGGCAAAACAAGATGTGCACAAGGATAAAAATAAAGACTGAAAGCGGAGCAGATCCGGAGCTCGTGAAAACACAGCCCTTCCTACGCTCACATCTACCCTCCAGGTGAAATTTGATAGAGATGTTCATAAACACGAGAGTTCTGGACAGATCAGATTGTGAGGAGCTGTTCCCATTGGTGGGATGATTGAGAATCAGAGGGCACAGATTTATGGTGATTGGTAAAAGAACCGACATGAGGAATAGATGTCGAACTCAGCAAGTGATTGGGATTTGGAATGCACTGCCTGAGGATGATGGCGGAAGCAGATTCAATCATGGCTACAGGGAGAAGGCAAGGGAGTACCTGAGCGACTTTCGCAGAGAGCTGACACAATGTGACATCAATGCGGTGACCATTCTATGATTCTATTGACTGCAGCACTTGCTGTGTCAGAATAGCCATTATATTAGACAAGGAGTTCCCGCTGTAACAAACACTAACATACTATTTGCCTTCCTGGCTTTTGTCAACAATGGCGCAGATTGTTCGCACGTCTGCTTCTGAGTCATGAAGCTCTGGGTTCAGGGTGGCATGTGGCGCAGTGGTTAGCACTGGGACTGCGGCGCTGAGGACCCGGGTTCGAATCCCGGCCCTGGGTCACTGTCCGTGTGGAGTTTGCACATTCTCCCTGTGTCTGCGTGGGTTTCACCCCCCACAACCCAAAGATGTGTAGGGTGGGTGGATTGGCCACGCTAAATTGTCCCTTAATTGGCAAAAAAAAAAATAATTGGCTACTCTAAATTTATAAAAAATAAATAAATGAAGCTCTGGGTTCAGGTTCCAGTCCAGGGCGTGAGCACGAAAATCGAAGCTAATACCGAGGGAGTGATTACACTTCAAAAAGTACTTTATAGCTGCAAAGCACTTTGAAATGGCCCACGGTCACAGAAAGCACGACAGAAATACATTTTTCCCACAGTTTGTTAACTTACTTCATGCACAAAGTTACCAATGGCCTTCTGAGTGTAGTATGACTAGGGGTATTACGGTACCTGGGAGTGTGAGCTGCCATTGGTGCAGAGGGCTCGCTGCCCATTGGCCCAGGTATCGTGTCCTCTGTACTCTCATTGGTCGAGAGGAAGGTAGCTCCGCCTACGAGGCAGGGTATAAGAACCCGTGTTCCCCAGCAGCCAGGTCATTTCTGTACTCCTGCTGCTGGGCACACTTCTTGTTCATTAAACCCTTTCATTTTGGACTTCACCTACGTTTCGTGTCCATTGATTGTGCATCAATCATCTAAACAACACTCCGCTTTTTCATACCAATGTGTACAACTTCACATTTCACCACACTACATTCAATGGAGCCGGTTTCAGCTCAGTTGACTAGTCAGCTGGTTCGCGATGCAGAGCGAGGCCAACAGCGTGGGTTCAATTCCCGTACCGGCTGAGGTTATTCTCAACCTTGCGGTTATTCTCAACCTCGCCTGAGGTACCCCTCGAAGGGGCTGGTTTAGCAACAGGGGCTGGTTTAGCTCACTCGGCTAAATCGCTGGCTTTTAAAGCAGGCCAGCAGCACGGTTCGATTCCCGTACCAGCCTCCCCGGACAGGCGCCGGAATGTGGCGACTAGGGGCTTTTCACAGTAACTTCATTGAAGCCGACTTGTGACAATAAGCGGTTTTCATTTTTCATTTTTCAAGGGGGAGTTTGTGGGTTTGCTTGGGCTCCTTGATGCCACACTCGGTCAAATGCCGCCTTGATGTCAAGGGCAGTCACTCCCACCTCACCCCTTGGGTCCAGTTCTTTGGTGCATGTTTGGACCAAGGTTGTAATGAGGTCAGGAGCTGAGTGACCCTGGCGGAACCCAAACTGAGTGTCGGTGAGCAGGTTATTGCTGAGTAAGGTCGCCAGAATCCCAGATGACCAAAGGCTGACCTTTGAGAGGCAGAGCTGACGGGTGGTGATTTACCCCGAGGGTGGCCACACCTCAGACAATAGTTGGGATGGGAAGTAAATGCTGCCCCTGTCAGAAATATCCACATCTTGAGAAATCATTGAAATAAATATATTTTTGGAACAGTTTCTGACCCAGATTGAAACAGAGCATTCACAAACTCGCTGTTCCAGGAGTCTTGGAGTGGTGCTTCCTCAAGGGTGGCACGGTAGCACAGTTGCTTCACAGCTCCAGGGTCCCAGGTTCGATTCCGGCTCAGGTCACTGTCTGTGCGGAGTCTGCACATCCTCCCCGTGTGTGCGTGGGTTTCCTCCGGGTGCTCCGGTTTCCTCCTACAGTCCAAAGATGTGCAGGTTAGGTGGATTGGCCATGATAAATTGCCCTTAAGTGTCCAAAAAAAAAGATTAGGTGGGGTTACAGGAATAGAACATAGACCAGCCCACCCCCACACCCATCTGATGAGTAACTTTGCCGACGACACAAAGGTTGGTGGAATTACGGATAGTGATGAGGACTGTCAGAGGATACAGCAGGATTTAGATCGTTTGGAGACTTGGGCGGAGAGATGGCAGATGGAGTTTAATCCGGACAAATGTGAAGTAATGCATTTTGGAAGATCTAATACAGGTAGGGAATATACAGTGAATGGTAAACCCTCAAGAGTATTGACAGTCAGAGAGATCTAGGTATACAGGTCCACAGGTCACTGAAAGGGACAACACAGGTGGAGAAGGTAGTCAAGAAGGCATACGGCATGCTTGCCTTCATTGGCCGGGGCATTGAGTATAAAAATTGGCAAGTCATGTTGCAGCTGACTAGAACCTTAGTTAGGCCACACTTGGAGTATCGTGTTCAATTCTGGTCACCACACTACCATAAGGATGTGGAGGCTTTAGAGAGGGTGCAGAAGAGATTTACCAGGATGTTGCCTGGTATGGAGGGCATTAGCTATGAGGAGCGGTTGAATAAACTTGGTTTATTCTCACTGGAATGACGGAGGTTGAGAGGTGACCTGATAGAGGTCTACAAAATTATGGGGGGCAGAGACAGAGTGGATAGTCAGAGGCTTTTCCCCTGAGTACAGGGGTCAATTACTAGGGGAATAGGTTTAAGGTGCGAGGAGCAAGGTTTAGAGGAGATGTACGAGGCACGTTTTTTACACAGAGGGTAGTGGGTGCCTGGAACTCGCTGCCGGAGGAGGTGGTGGAAGCAGGGACGATAGTGACATTTAAGGGGCATCTTGACAAATACATGAATAGGATGTGAATAAAGGGATACGGACCCAGGGAGTGTAGAAGATTTACTGCTGTCCATGTGCCTGTCTAAGTCGCTTAAATGTCCCTAATGACTCTGACTCCACCACCTCTGCTGGCAGTGGATTCCACACACCCACCACTCTCTGTGTAAAGAACCGACCTCTGACATCTCCTCTATACCTTCCTCCAATCACCTTAAAATTATGTCCCCTCGTGACAGCCATTTCCACCCTGGGGAAAAGTCTCTGCCTATCCACTCTATCCATGCCTCTCATCACCTTGTACACCTCTATCAAGTCACCTCTCTGCCTTCTTCGCTCCAGTGAGAAAAGCCCTAACTCCCTCAACCTTTCTTCATTAGACATGCCCTCCATTCCAGGCAGCATCCTGGTAAATCTCCTCTGTACCCTCTCCAAAGCATCCACATCCTTCCTATAATGAGGTGACCAGAACTGGACACAATATTCGAAGTATGGTCTAATCAGGGTTTTATAAAGCTGCAGCAAAACCTCACGGCTCTTAAACTTAATCCCCCTGTTAATGAAAGCCAACACCATACGGCTTCTTAACAACCCTATAAACTTGGGTAGCAACTTTGAGGGATCTATGTACTGGACCCCGAGATCCCTCTGTTCCTCCACACTTTCAGGAATCCTGCCTTTAACCCTGTATTCAGCATTCAAATTCCATTACTAGAGGAGCATGCTACAGCCGTAACTTCCAACCCCTCTGATCTGAATTTCCCAATAGATTTAAAAGGAAAAAAAATTAAGATTAAACACCCGTTAAGCCCTGAAAAAAAACTGTTACCTGAACAGAATAAAGCTAAGATACTGCCCCTTGAACCGTTCGCTAGGCTCCTCCTTCCGGATACTGATCTCGCCATTCCAGACTGCTCGCTCTCACTGTGTCCCCCCCGCTCTCCCCTCGCTCTCACTGTGTACCTCCCGCTCTCCCCTCGCTCTCACTGTGTCCCTCCCGCTCTCCCCTCGCTCTCACTGTGTCCCCCCCGCTCTCCCCTCGCTCTCACTGTGTACCTCCCGCTCTCCCCTCGCTCTCACTGTGTCCCTCCCGCTCTCCCCTCGCTCTCACTGTGTCCCTCCCGCTCTCCCCTCGCTCTCACTGTGTCCCTCCCGCTCTCCCCTCGCTCTCACTGTGTTCCTCCCGCTCTCCCCTCGCTCTCACTGTGTTCCTCCCTCTCCCCTCGCTCTCACTGTGTCCCTCCCGCTCTCCCCTCGCTCTCACTGTGTCCCCCCCGCTCTCCCCTCGCTCTCACTGTGTCCCTCCCTCTCTCCCCTCGCTCTCACTGTGTCCCTCCCGCTCTCCCCTCGCTCACTGTGTTCCTCCCGCTCTCCCCTCGCTCTCACTGTGTCCCCCCCGCTCTCCCCTCGCTCTCACTGTGTCCCTCCCGCTCTCCCCTCGCTCTCACTGTGTCCCTCCCGCTCTCCCCTCGCTCTCACTGTGTCCCCCCCGCTCTCCCCTCGC